>NC_091120.1:66618207-66705707 GCF_040183065.1 Periplaneta americana | reverse complement strand
TGAAAGTTCAGATGATGATGATGCTGATGATGACGCTGAAGGCAATGTAGAGATTGAATATGAAACTTGTAACAATGACAAGGATCTAAGATACAGTAGGAGAGATTGAGAATCACGTAGAAAGCAAGCGAATAGAGAAAGAAGGCAAAAAACAAGAAAAAGGAAGAAAAGAAAAGGAAAGGGAGAAGAGAAGAGAAGAGAAGAGAAGAGAAGAGAAGAGAAGAGAAGAGAAGAGAAGAGAAGAGAAGAGAAGAGGGCCAGAGGGCACGAGAGCACGAGGGCCAAAGGGCAAGAAGGCACGAGAGCACTCGGGCCAGATCTATTAATGTAAGTATATTAACCTAATACAGTGACGTGAGGCGGAAAATTTGCCATTATACATTTTTCCAGAAAATTTTTCTGCCTTGCAAATAGTTGCTTTCTTCGCTTCTTACAACCTCAAGAGCCTCACTGTATTCCTCACTATATTCTCATCACTTATCAGCCTATGAAATGAAAGTCGTAAGTCATCTAACCTTTGATGGCTGTGTTAGTACAGACTCCAAAACAACGCCATTGTCAAGTTTGTTTTGCCACGAGAGTACTGATTAAGAAATAAGCGCTGGCGAATATATTTTGAGAACTTTACTAATCTGATCTAAACTGTTACAACACTATTACCTCGACATGGGCTGATGAAAGCCTTTCATTTTAAAATAGTTATTGTTGGCTGTGGAAAACATAACAATCATGTTATATAATTCGTAATTTCTCTTCTTCGTTATCTGTGAACTCCTCACTTTATTTATTATAACTCATTCAGAGACACAACCAAATCAGCACCCGTACTGAAACTATGTTACTTAAACAAAAGCTGATATGCTGCTGCAGGTACTGTATAGCCCTGTTGCGCTCCCCTCCAAGGCGATTCACTCCCTCCAGGTAAGGGAATAGAAAGTGCACATCGCACAGAGACAACTGCACAATAATGCAGGGTTTTGGCAAGCCTGATCTATGATCTACATTGTTTCTGTTCAATTCAAATTCTCCAACTACTGCAATTGAACAGTGCATTCGACTGTATTTTTTTCTAATATCGGTTAAATTATTATTAATGTTCAACATTTTTCATAAACAATTAAATTTGTTTCGAAATTTTGAAATTTTTTTGTAATGACCATTGTCACAAGTGTGAGCTTGTTAAGTGATCAGTGATTGCGATGTAACTATTATTGATAACAGCTAAATTCTTAATCAAGGAAACTGTCCAAAATAAAACCGACATGAATGGGAACAGAATGATAAACTGGGTTGTAGTGGCAGTGAAACTACTAGGTCATATTCATCATCACTGCAAGGATCAATGAAGGGTGAACAAAGCAGTGAATGGAAAAGGTAGTGCACAGTGGTTGCCAAACACCACGAAATTGTGACGTAATAGAAATGCAACCCGCAGACCACTATCGCAGGTAGAGGGGTGGAGTGGGTATCTCCGCAGGTAATGCAGTGAATAACAGTGCAGAGACGTACTGTGACCAAAAAAAACAAAAGCAATATAATATTCTTCTACTTATTAGCTATATACACTTTTTTCCATGTTAATTTTTTATCCTCCTATTAGTCATTATTTTTGTATTATTAATAAAGTAAAATAAATTAATTTTCTTATTTACCATAGAAAGAACGTGTACTTTACATCAGCAGATATTTGAAATTAGAAAAACGTACCAGGCTGGTCATGAAGTTGTAAATTACACTACATAGGCTACTTAAAAAAAGTCCAAGTATTTTACACCGATTAAGACATAGAAGCTGATAATTTTTATTGTTTGTTTATTAATGAAATATTCAAATTACACTACATACGTCGAAAAAAACGTGGAAGTATTTTACACCGATTAAGACATAGAAGCCAATACTTTTTATTCTTCGTTTATTAATAAAATATTCAAATTACACTACATACGTCGAAAAAAACGTCGAAGTATTTTATGTGAAACTTAAAAACAGAAAATTGTTTTCCGTATTAATCGATAAGTTGTTGACTGAAATTAAAAATAATTTTTTATTATATATACTTTCAACTTATCTGAAATATTAACCTCAATATGACTTTTAAATTAATAGTTACTTGTAATATTTAATTTGCTGTTATCCAGAAGTTGTATGTGCCAGAAAAAAATCAATGTTTCTTAGTCGATTATTTAACAATTTTGTGCCAACTATTAGGCTATTTAACATCGATAGAATTGGTAACAGTGAGATGGTATTTAACAATATGAGACCGAGGATTTGCCAGGGATTACTTGACGTTTGCCTTATAGTTGGGGAAAACCTCCGAAAAACCCAACCTGTTAATCAAGCCCATGCAGGAATCGAACCCATGCTTGTACTCAGCCCAAGATAAGCAGGTAAACGTGTTACCACCTGGGCTATGCTGGTGGCCGAAAATAAATATTCTAGTAAATTATAACCTAATAAGAATTTCTGACGGCAGTTTGCTCTGCCAACATCTTTAAGGGAAGACATTGTGATAATTGTGTTAAAAAGAATCCTGTCAAATCCTAATTAATCACATGGTGCCACATTAATAGCAATTGTAATTTTTCATGCCCTTTTATTTCTTTTTCTTAAATTTAATATCTATGTTTACATATGTACATTAATTTTTTTGAGGATATACTGAGTCCGTAAGGGCTATCCTCAATGAGGGCCAGTGTTTGTAATAAAATAAATAATAATAATAATAATATACAACTTACTGACATTATAACATGTCGTAATGTGCATGTTTAGTTGGGAGATCCGACCGCTCTCTCGCACAGCAGGAAAACGAATCAGAGGTGAATGGATCTTATCTTTTATAAAAGCATAATGTTGAAAATTATGTCCACCTTTCTGGATGCAATAATCGCATCAGTGTAGAAAATTCTGAAACATCCTTTGCAACTCACAATTTGTAATTTCATTCAGCACTCATCTGATTTCATTTTCCAGCTCTTCAAGAGTGTGTGGATTGTTCACATAGACCTACACTTCCTGTTTTAAATTCCCACAAAGATAAATATCACAAACATTTAAATCTGGGGAACAAGGTGGTGAATGTCCAAGACTAATTATGTGATCATCAAACACGTTTTCTAATCCTTCTAATGGTATAGCAGCTGATGTGCAGTGGCATTATCCTGCTGGAAATAAATATAATATATGTATATATATTGTCATTGCACCTCGAAAACCGCTATGTGGTAGAAAAAAAAAATTAGTTATGTGGTGCAAAAAGATCAGAAAACTGTTGGGAACATCCCTTATAATCCGGTATGTGAATGTTCAATGGTTTTTCTTGTATAATGAAAAAATTAAAATCACTTTCTATAATCGGTTTGGAAATTTGTAATGTTTTTTTGCTTCTGAAAAGTTTTGGTTTCATATGTAGCAGTTTTTTGAGGTACAATATTCTCTTTTCAATAAATCATTATCTATTACATTAAAAGTCCAAAGGCTTCTTATAATATCTCGTATGTCACCATGGTGGCTCGAACCCTGGCATACCTTCAATTTATAACTTGTGTTGGGCAAGCCCGTGGTCCAGGTAAAATCTCCATCATCATCTCATCGTGGATGTAACATAGACCAGTCTCCTATGGTGCATCCTAGGCAATGACTCTGTCGGGAAATTGGACTACATGACAAAAAATCAAGTACCTGCCATTAGTAAAATTAAAAAAAAAATATGTATATCTTTCACATAGCATCCCATTTACCAGAAACCGTAACATAAGCTCTTCTCGGAATTTCTCTTCAACTAATGGCCGAATATATTTTCTTTTTGTTTTATTTTCACTTCCAGCAAACAATTTTCTTGATCTTCCTACACTTGTAGGCCCAGATTCCATGGGTGCAAGTCCTCGATCTTTATCTGAGAATTTAACTTCTCGATTCAGACAAGCACATGTTGTAGAAATCGATAGTCTTTTCTAATGCATTGTTTTCAAATCTTGGCGAATTCACACTTGAAAACACAGCAATTGAATTTCATTCTCCTTGTCATAGCTTTAGAACAGGATTCAAGGTCGTATTTTTTGCACTACATAATCATATAATGCTTCACTATAGTCTGTGCATTTCGAACTGGAGGATCAAGGTCATTTCGTCTCCTCCACACTGTACCCCTTCTCCTAAGCTCTGGCAGGTCCCCTTCCCCTCTAAAGGCGCGTCTCCACTATTAAACATTTAACAACATGTTAAATTGTTTACCGTTAACATCCCAACATGTTGATTGAACATGTTAATGCTAATTTCATTTAACACTTTGTCCACACTGTTAAACATGTTAAACTTGACTTTTTTTTTGCGTAGTCCACCATAAACAGTCTATGAGATTTTAATATAGATAGTGTTTTATTTTCAAACCTTGGACAATGGACTCAGATGATGATCTCACTTTTGTAATTGCCTCTATTGCTTGTTGCAAGGCTTTGAAAAGGAAGAAAATGAGAATGTGGATGCGGCAATATCTTAGTAAAAGACACTATGTAGGATACATTCTAAACGAGCTTAAAGTTGAATACAGTATCGATTTGGATTCAAAAACTTGCTGAGAATGTCAGAACACGATTTTAATATAGTGCTGCAAAAATACTTCCTGTTACATCAAAGAAAAACACAATTTAAGAGCAGCCATTTCATCTCAATTAAAAAAATTACAGCACGATTGATTATCATAGGACCTACGACATGATGGATGTTAAAGGAGTGGGTAATATCGTATAATTATTCTTTCCGAAGTTTTACGAACATTAACATACATCACCAAATACGACCATTAATGACGTCAACATAGCATTAACGTTTAGCATATGACGAAAGTGCGAAAACTCTCTATTGTATTCTCGAGAACAAATAATAATTCCAGTTCTCTAAAACAGTCGGCCTTCTTAGTTTTGCCCGTGTATTCTTTTGCAGATACATCCCACAAACAAGGCCTTTCCATCAGTGCATTAATTTTATTCTATTGTATTTTCTTTCGTCCACTCCATTACTTCGAACAACTTACAGCTAACACCAAGGACCAATGATAGTATAAAAATGATCAAGATACGCGCCACAAAATCGGAACTTACAGTTGTTGCTATGGAAACTGTACGAACTTTGCCGAACAGTACCGACGCTGCACGAGCAAATGAATTGACTTGACATGTTTTCCATTTCTGCTGGAAAACACGCCAACATGTTAAAAGTGTTAAATTCAACATACTTTGTTAACATTTTAAGTCAAATGAGACTTGAAATGTCCGTATACATGTTAAATTCAACATGTTATATTTAACATGTTGTTGTTAAATGTTTAATAGTGGAGACACGCCTTAACATGTGCCACGCCACTGGTCCAGCTGACTTTTCTTGAGGAGAGGAATTCACAAAGTGGATGTACCCCCCATATATTACGACACTATGATGGGTATGGTTGATTGATTGATATGGGCATGTATCTGATAGTTTAACAATCCAAGATATTGGTATGAAGACCTTCAATTTCATAGCACAGCTAAATTCTGCAGATGTTTTGTGGAGATAATCAGGGATCACTTCATTGAAGGCATCTTCCACAGTCGCTTGTAATTGTGCTGTTGTGTTACAGCGATTATTTTGCACTTTGTACTTGATGAACTCCCAGAGAGCATTATCAGGTGTTGTGAGGTGAAACAAAAATACATAGGGGGTATGCCCACTTTGTGACCTCACAGTATATGTTGTTTATTCCACAAACAGATTTCTATTGGGAAGCCTATCCTCTCCTCCCCTGCAGCCTCGCATAATTTTAGTTCCCACTTTCACAATAACAATTTTCAAACTTTAGTTTACAGTTCTTTCATTAAGAGGCTGGTGTTATGCACACAATTCAACTTGTAGTATAAAAAACAGACTTGTGCTGTACATCGAGATTTGACAATCTCCCTGTCACCTGCCACTTTTATCAACAATGTACAAGCAAAAATCGAGATTCTAACCAAAAGGATTCAAATTAAACTTCTTTTGAATTTATCAATCAACGATTTCAATATGCAGTACAACTTATTAGTTTCATCTATACTTCAAACAGATTATACTAAAATTATAGGAGCATAGTACAGCACATTGTGAAATGGTAAATCATGAAACTAAACATTTCAGAAATTCCAAAGTAATATTAACTGAAGTTTAAGAAATGTATTTAGAAAAGAGGTTACATCTTACTAAAAATTTTGGATTTTTAGAACAATGTTTTATTTCTTCTGGTGAAGAAGAGTACCAAATAAAACTTTCTGTAGTAAATATAGTATTCTGACCATGTTAACATATTGTATATAATTAGACTACTGGTATCCAATAATGAATGAACGAATGGAGCCAAATGTGTCCATTAAGGGCTATGGCCTCCCGAATGGGGCTAGTTCCTATTCCTAGAACTCATATGGGGAGCTATTCCATATGAGTTTATCCAATAATACAAGTGGTCAATTACCATAATTTTAGGTGATACGTGAATAATCGAATTCTATTAACATATTACAAATTCATATACTGTAAATTATAGCACCATTCACAAACATTATTTTAGGGAAAGGTTAAGAGAGAATTTGTGCCAGAAATAAACACAATGAGTATACCCAAAAGTCTATTTCTGGTCACATTTATTGTGAAAGGCTAAAAACTCATATTGAGAATTTTATTTTTCATTTCTTCGTGTAATCAAAACCAATATTCACAATAATAAATAAAAATAATGCAAGAATCTATATATTTATTTACAAATATACTGTTATTACAAAATATAATTTTCTCGTTGACCTATTTCAATGAGACACTTATGTGTGTTATAACATGAAGTTGTGAAAGAACTAAATACCTTGTTTTCACAATCAAGCACTTACAAATAAGTAAAATATGTGAATATACTAATCTTAAATTACCATGATTTTTAAAGTTTCGAATAGTATTATGAAATATATCTATCCACAATGTTTTAATGACTTTGTATTACAGTACAACCGAGATTACCAGTTTTAACAGATGGGGCATTGTGAACGGTTAATCACAAAGGATGGGTACTCTGCAAATATTATCAATTTTACTGGACTTTAATCTATCTGGTGCCATTCAAAATGCTTTAAAGGTCGGTTACTTTTTTCTGAACTTTCTTTCCTATCTCCATTCTAAGCTTACTAATATCAAATAAAATACTAAGGAAAGGGGTTGCAGAATGAAATTTTCATTATAATCTAAAATAGGTGAAAGTGTTTTTTATTACTTAACCTTGACAGACAACTGAACGAAAGTTACGCAATTTTGGTAGGCATGATTCAGAAAGTAGAAAAGAATGGTATCGGTATAAGTCATTCATTACTTACAACATTTAATAAAATGGCGTTTGGTTTGGCAAAAGGATAATCCACAGAACGAATAATCAAGATTCTACTGCAAATGTGGCTTTGTATATTGCATTTAATTTATTTTAAGATTCCCAGACAGCAAGTCCACATGTATTTCGTCCTCCTACACTTCAAATTTCCATCCATCCCATGGAATTTTGTCCACCCTTATTTTATGTCCACATAAATATTTTGGCCTTTGAAAATCATATTGACATTATTTGATCACCGAGTATGCTTTTTCGTCCATTCTTTTTAGTGGTTTAAATTTGGCCTAAACTTATGTTAATGCTTTCTATGTGAATATATGCTCCATTTATAAAAATAATGGAAAATTTTCAGAAATTAATTGTACATTTATCAGATCTTCCTTATTACTTATGCGCTTCCAGCTATCCTGTTAACTTCTAATGTCTTAAGTACAGATTCACATTGTTACTATGATTTATTCAGTGTCTATCAATAAATTGTTGAATTTGGTGTTCATTCAAAATGCACTTCTCCTTAATTGCATACTGCATGTTCTAAGAGCCCCAGTTGCTGAGCAATTAAGACGATTCAGGTATCAGGGATTTCGAGGCATTGACTGCATAAATAATTTTATTAACTAAAAAGGTTTTTAATATTTTTTGTATAAAAACATCTTTAGTGAAAGAGATATTAATATTTTTTCAATTTCTCTATTATGTACCTATCTTCCCTAAAGAAAGGAAAGAATTATTATTGTGAACAGTGTTTTCATTTTACCCATAATCTGAAAAAGTGGACAAGAAATGGGAAAATTTCTGCGGACTCTTAAATTTTCAGTTGACATATTTAAAAAAAAAAAAAAACAAAATTTCTGTGAACATATTATTGTATTATTATACTGGTAGTCATTTAACTGTATAACTTATTCATAATATTACTTTAACAGATTCTCAAGTGTCTGTTAATGGAACTGTACTTACTGTATTGACTTACGAGAATATAAATGTTATATTATACATTCCATAATTGGATCAACAAGCCATTAATCTGTATCAAAATCATAGCCCATTGATAAATAATTTAATGAAAAGAAAATCCTGTAAAAAGAAATATGAAAACAAAAACTAACACTATACTAATATTATAACTATTTAAAACACACAGTGCACAAAAGTATTTTTCATACAGCTATTACAGAACAATCCATTTGTATGGTCCCATTCCAAGTCACACAGTGGTGCTGGAATCAGGTAACTGCACACGCTAAAATATAGCCTACTCAAGGTTGGCAATAATCACATGAACTGCTTGGGACTGATTAATTGGTGCAATGCTATAGCATATAGAGTTAAAATTCCATTTCGTGCGTGTATGTGCTATTTGTCATGGTTCAGAAATTTAGCACAGAATTTTCTTTTGTTGTAACTTTATAAAAGAGAAATCTGCTGCTCTGTGTCATACAGAATTTCAGGAATAGGCTATTTTCCTGGAGTTGAGGTACCTAATAGGAGAACAGTTCGTACAATAGTGAACAAATTAAAAACTGCGATCAGTACTGGACAAAAAATTAAACTGAAGATGTCACATTTTAACAGACGAAAAGTTTCCTGATATCGGTGCTCAATTAGAACAACCTCTGCAAAAATATCTCTCTTTTTTTTGTTTATGGAGTAATTAAAAAAACAGTCTATAAATCAAATCCGCGAAAATTAGATGAAAGCAAAACAAAATAAGAGAAGAAACAGCCAACATTTTGAAACAGAATGACGTACGCTTTGAACAGATAAGAATTTTTTTGGCACATTCACATTACCATCATCTGCATCAGGCCTGTTCCGACATCAAGAGAATTGGTGAATTGGTCCTTCTATCTTGAAGATACAGAAATTTTTCCTAGTTGCATTATGAGCACCATGCAGGGTAAGTTTGGTGGTGGAGCTGCCACCTTTCTGCCTCCAAACTTCACATTATATACTGCAAAAATATTCTATTAAATGAGCCCTGTTATTTCATCAGTTAGTGCTATGATTTATTCGTATCTCGTGCGTTCTTGATTTATAAGAATGTTTTACTGATTGCATAGCGCTGAGTGCGGGCTGGTGCACTGCGTAATGTGTAATGTCATCTCCATTCCACTTCTGTGTGTGCCACCAAACAAATGGACGGCTCTGTATTAGCAGCATATAAAATTATTGTTAATGTAGTTACGTTTCTCATTGAAATAGTTCAAGTTTATCTTTAAGACGGTAGTACCAATAACAGTTTCTTTGTACATTTAATATCATCAAAATCAATGGAACTACCATTCATAACTTTCAGGAAAGGAGAGCATAAAAGAAGAAAAATATATATTTCTATTGCAACAAATCATATAATATATGCAATTTTCAGACTTACATTAACCAAATGAGGTATAATGTCATTCAAATTATTTTAGAACACTTAATAATTCAAGTGTGAAAAATTAACCTTTTCACTTTGATACAAAGTATCTCTTGCCACGTCATTACTTCCATGTTGTACTGTTAAAAGGCTATATATGCACACAGAAAAAACTACCGAACAATATAATTAATAACTAATTACCAGAACTCTTCATCAAAGGAGCAGTGTTCAAATTAAATTTCAAACAAGACAGCCTAAAAGCATAGAGTTGCACAATTCAATATGGCAAATAATATAATATAATATACGGAGTACATGCTATTTATCAATAATTCTCATTCTTAAAACGTTATTTTCTGTTTTTAAATCACACTTCATTGCACTGTCTCTTGGTATGCCATATGTTACTTAGTGGCACACAATAATAAATAACAATTAAAAGTTTGTTATATTATTTTTAAAATAAGAACTTAATGCAACAGATAAAGAGTCCTTCATTGATTAATTTCTACTGAGACCATTCTCTGACTGCTGAATACTTTCAACCTAAAAACGCACATCATTTTTATGTTCATACATAAATGAAGAAAAGGAACACAAGAAAATTTGAGGGCAGACAGGCAAGAATGGAGAAAGAAAACAAGTAATTTTTTGTAATCATAGACTGCAGAAAAATGTGTAAGCAATGTTGTCTTATGTTAATTGGCTTATTTTATGACGATTTATCAACTGCTGTGGTTATTTAGTGTCTGAGTGAGGTAAAGGTGATACTGCCAGCGAAATTTATCCATCTTAATGGGCTGATGGAAAACCACGGAAAAAAACTTCAACCAGGTAACTTGTCCCAACTGGGATATGAACCCTGGCCCGCACATTTCGCGGTCAGATGTGCTCACTGTTACTCCACAGTGGTAGACTGCAAACCTTAATTATCCGTCCCTTGATTAACCATTCCATGGGTTATCTCTTGTCGCAAAAAAGTAATTTTTTAAGTTGTATACAGTAATGACATACACTGCTCTTTTCTACTTTCTGAATTGTGCCCATCAGAATCACGAATTTCACCAGATGCGGAAGTTTCTTTTGGTTCTATATCAAAATTAAACACTTTCATAACATCGTATTGGACTATTATGAAAATTTCATTTTGCATCCCCTTGCTCGAACATAAAAAAGTTACCTATTTTTAAAGCATCTTAAAAGACATTAGATATATATGTAAGTCCATTAAAATTGATAATACAGATTTACTATAGTTTTTTTATTAACTGTTCACCACGTCCCATCCATTAAAACGGATTATCGAGGTTGTACTGCATATGTGCATAAATTTTATGTTAAATTATTATAAAATAATCTAACAACAATCTAATAATTTTATAATACAAAGAAAATTTTGAAATAATCTCTATCTTCACAGAGAGTTTCAATTAATTTATTCTAATTTCTACAATATTCTATCTGAAAACTATTGATTCTTGGCCTACTATAACCTGTAATATCATACGAAATTATTTATTCATTCATTGAAAAAATTAATTATCGTAATATGTTATTATTTTATGGTGCATGCTTTATAATAACAGCCAAGTTAGAATCACAAGATTTCGTTAAAAGGCTTTTGATTGTTTGTGTGAACATTGTACATTGGACTCTTCTGAGAGCAACGAAAATTAAATTCGTATAACAATGAATAAAATATGTATTTCAGATTCATACATAAATATTTTATAGGAAAAATAGAGTAAAGTATTCCAAAATATAAAATATTTTAAAGTTATTTTTCGTCTGCCCAATTAGTTCTTGGTCACTCATTGTTTTTAAGCCTCTCTGGTTAAAACCAGAGTGCATGTTTTGGCAGTTTTCTACTTTTCCCTCTCTCCTGGTTTCAGTTATTCTAGTTTTTTATTTAGCTTGTTTGATGAGGGCACCAAAGAAGAATTAAGAATAAAGTAGCTCTCCAAACAAATCAACAGCTATAGACAAAAGTGGGGATACCATCTTCGAATGGAGGGTTCAAGTGTAGTAGCAATTGCATCCGAGTATATGCCAATAGGAAAAAAGATGTGGGAAGTCTAGGAAAAAGATGGGGAATTTGAAACTGGAACTGATCTTGAGCCTAAACCATGATTCTAAAAATTATAAAAAAGCATGAAATTAATAGGAAATATATCTGCAGTATACTACCATGAAGCAGTGAGAGAATGATCTAAATTCAAGTTCCTTTCATATATCTTAGTAATGAAATCAATGATTAGAATATGGTGAAAGGTAAATCCTATTGCACTGTAGACTTTTTATTATCTGTACTTGAATAATATTTGTCCTTTTCCCTTACCTTCCTTCATATACATAATCACATATTACACAAACATTTTTCTTCACCAGTTTCAGACTCAAGTTTCTGTATCTGGACAGATATTTCTTTATCAAAGATTACTGGGATATAAAATAACATAATAATATCCTATAATTATATTGTACAGAGCTATTATTGTCTTACGTATGAGAAAAGTGCGGCCAGTTGTCCCATGCAATCGAGCTCCAGTAGCCATATGGCATTCAGTGGGCTTAGAAGTCATGTAATGAAACTCTCGATTCTTCAAGTGTATAACGTTAGTGTATAAAGTTTAGTGATTATTGTGTATTTAGATAATGCCTAGCAACAAATTTTCACTGTGTGAACGTGTGTATATGTACAATACGTACAATAATCAGTAATAATTTGAGACCTCCACTAAGCCCAGATATAACACCCTGTGACTTTTATTTATGTGGAACACTAAAAGGTAGGGTTTATAGGAAAAATCTTCATTCTACAGATGAACTAAACGACTATATACGAGAAGAAATCGAGGCTATCAATGATGTGGAACTTGAGTGTTGTTCATTCGTTTATCAGAAGATGTCAATTGTGTGTGGTGGCAAATGGGGGCCATTTTCAGCAACGACTGTGAGCATGGTAAGTCCAATGGTAAGAGCCGGCCACCCTTTTCTGAGATGTATGATAATAATAGCTCTGTATCATTATATGACAAAAAGAAAAAAAAAAAAATATATATATATATATATATATTACATGTTGTCAACTTTAAATAAGTAATTTGTTTATGGACAGACATTACAGAATGCTGAATTTATAATGTGGCTTCATTTCTTTATCAAAAGTGATTAAAATATAAAATTGCATCATAATAGTCTACATCAGTGGTATTCAATCTTTGGTATGCATACCTCCAGGGGTATGTGGGGTTGTTTCCAGGGGTATACATACCACTGACTGTGTATGTAAAAATGCCAACATATTTACTTTATTATAGACTACTTGCTGATAATTATTGCAGTTTACATATTTTCTTTTACATTATCAACTGTTGCTTTTTTTTGTTTCAGTAACAGTTTAGAAAATTGATTACTATTATTATTGCATCAATAACTACTCTATGTATAATAATAATAATAATAATAATAATAATAATAATAATAATAATAATAATAATTAAAATGATAATTATTAATTTATTTTGCATACAATATCGATCATAGTCTTTTGTTATTTCTTATATTATGTACGTCTGCAATGCAGTTTGGGGGTACGAAGGTAAACAAAATTTATTTTCGGGGTACACTAGCAAAAAAGATTTAATACTACTGGTCTATATAGAGGAAAAAATGTCAAAGTTATTATCAACTTTAAATAAGTCGTATGTTTAATGTAGAAACGAAAAAGAACACATATTATATAACCTCACAGTCCCATATTTCACGAACAAGTACAGACATCAAGAAATGCACTATTGTTTACTGCACATATATAATGTGTTGTATCTAAAATTTAGTAAAATTAGGTGGCCCGTTTCTTTTTTTTCTGGAACTGTACCGTTCCAAAATATTTATTTACCACCTAGTAAAGATTTGATCTTAAATACTCTGCATGAGTCAATATTTTTGCTTTCCTATCACTTATATAACAACTAAATCTTTTACATTAATTTAAATAATAGACTATCTCTTAAAAAGTTTACATAAAATCATATACTGTAATAAAAAAAACTTTTTCTATTGTATTCATTACGTTTATGTTATCCCTTTCTGATGCCATTGTTTTATTTGTTAATTACATGTTTGTACATATGCTTTGTCCATTGTGGCAACCTGTAAATACTGAGAGCTGTAATCATTTTGACACTAAATTATAATATAGATTTGTATTAACACTAATTTTATTTTTACTTTGTAGTATTACCAGGTACTTAACAAATATATCTTTATGAAAGGAACTGAATGTTTACTACGAAAACTTCAGACTTTTTCAATACGAACTGGAAGTAATGAATTCGTAACATCATATTGAATAAACTGCCGAGAATAAATTACGACTCAATACTCAGCCCATTCATAGTCTTAATTCAACCACAATATTTATCTGTGGTTATAAATGTATTTAATGCACAGTATTAGATAAACATATCGAATAAAAATACAATAAATTATAAATATGTACACATGAAGTCAATGCTTCAAAATTATTTTGTAATGCTTTACAATTTTCGTTTATAAGATGATTAGATAGCACTTCTTTAGAAAGAAAAGTCAAGAAAACAACCTTATTCCAAAGTCAAGCATTAAGTTGTTAAGAGACGTAAGATGACATGTTAAATTTCATTTTTAGTAAAATTCAAAAATGTATAGACATTTCATCTTCAGGGCAATATAATATGACTGCTGGGCCCATATGAAGTTCTAGGCATGAACAGGGACATCTTAATAGAATTATATACCCCCTGGCAAAGCAGTGCAGAGGAACTTGCCTACACAGTCACTCACAGGAGTAAAAATGTAAATTATCTATAAAATAAACTTACATTTATTTAACTGGTTCCTCCAAAAAGTCAGTCTTTTGACATTAAATAAACATGATACATAGTAAAGATTAATCAACACAAACGTTTGGACAATACAGCATGAGCCTTCAACTTGAAAAACAAAAATTCAACATAAAAATGGTACTTGCTTGGTAAATCATACTGACAGAGATAACATAGACGCACATTATGAAATTGCCATGAATTATTTATTATTGATCAAGTGTTCAACACAAGCATTGGCGAAATTTCTTTGCAGATAATTCCTTCATAATTGGCTTGAAATCAATGGCCCTCAGGTCATCATTTTCCATACACATGAGTGAAAGCCAGTTCAAACTCTATTCCCCATTATGCTGCGAAGCTGATTTTTTATAAGGTTCAATCTTGAAAATGAACGCTCTCCTGCATGGTTGGTCACCATCATGCACATGAACACTATGAATGCAATTTCGACATTGGAAAACACAGATGTCCAATTGTCCGAAATTATTTTTCTGTACAATGCAGGGAGAGTATCACAATTTTCATCAAGATCAATGTATTGGTTGAGTTGCTCACATTTTTTATTTAGTTCATCAGAACCTATTGTTTTCAATTCACTGAGGAAGAAAAATAGATTTGAAATCAATAATTAAGCTTCTGCATATTTTGTCCATTCAGGAATTAGACAGTCCGGAACAGGGAAACTTTTCACTTTTACTGAGAAGTACCTCTTGTCATGTCGAGTAACACGTACACTTCACTTTCATCCCTGTTTTTTTCACATCTCCATAATCTGAACCCGGACACCTACTTCTGGCTTTCAATTCTATCTTCGTAGTGTATCCAGCTATTTGTTGACAACACGTGTTCCACTATGTTTCACTATGAATTTCCTCTTCTTACAAATGATGGGTAAAAAGCACGATGCTGGTTGTATATTTCAGCAGCCACATTCCAAAGATGAGGTGTATTCAGTATATTTTGGAGAGAATTGTCCAAGGTTACAGGGATTGCAGATTTTAGATTAGTTCTATGGATGTTTGTGACAGGGCAGTTTAAGAGGATATGTTCCAAATCTTCTTCGTTATTGTTGCACCAGCAACAACTACTAGAATCAACAAGATTAAAGCGGTGAAGATACTTCTGAGTGATAATATGGCCTGTCCTGGCTCTTGCTAAGAAAGTTTGTATGTATCTGGAAATGTTGCGGAACATTTGTAAATCATTAGGTTTCTTTTGAATGTTTTGAAGTACTTGGCCTTTATCAGAAGAAAGCCATAATTCGACCCATAAATTTGTTAAATGATAATTAACAGCAGAATATGCGCTGGTTAAAGAAGTTATTTGCATAGGTTTGGGCCCCAAAGATGTTGTCTATTTAGCAATATTATCTACAATCTCTTTTCCAGTAATGTGGCTTTCAATTCGTATTCGCTAAATCTGTCTCTAATTTCCTGAAATATGTTTTCAGAGGGCCAGGAAGATTCAGGGCACATTCCCTGACTGCAGGACCCCTACTTATTTTGTCCACTCTTTCAGGAATGTCATTTCAAAGAATTGTGAGGAAGATCATTTCCAGGTTCTCGATTTTCTTGCTCAATTCTTCTGCCTTATGTTCACTTCTTGTTCCACTCAAAAAATTGTTTCATTTCTACTGATACAATTGTTTACGAATTTCAGTGTAACATGTAGCTAAGTCTACAGATTCTTTTTCCACACTTCAAATTTCTTATGCTTCCTCTAACCCTTCACCACACAAATAAAATTCTTGGAACATAAAGAGAGGAGGCTCTGATTCCAATAATGGATATGCACAGTGTCGGCAACACTGTGGTCCCCAGCTGTTAATTGCCTCCCTTCAATCCGTTATAATATTCTGTTTCCAAAACACTGCAAGCATCAAAGTGGCAAAACTTCGTAATTTTTCTCCTTCTATCGAGAGATTTGAATGTTGAGGCTGATGATAGAAAATTAAAGTTAAATTCTTGTCTGTGCATAGATCAGAATGGGTCCCTATGCTTGTGGGATCCCTGGGCATACCTTGGATACCCATGCATTAAGACGGCACTGGGCATGAATCCAACAAAGAAGATGATTCTTTAGATCTTACAATAATGCCCTGGAGATGGAACACACAAAAATTTTGAATAAAATCACCATGAAAGCTTAAAATCCCATATCAAAGCATCTAATAACATACAGATAACCAATTTCGTCAATACGAAATAAATAAAAATATTATGAATAAACAGGAAAGCTAGAAAGAAATCAAGCTATGCAGACTACTGCAGAACTTAACAGATTTACAATTTTCAACCTATATTTCTAACAGAATATGATCCTGATATGAAATATTATGCCTTATATTATAAAAGATAGTTAGCTAATGGGGTACAAAGAAACACTGGTATTTTTCATTTTAATTATATCTTTTCAGCGATAATGAAACTATCACCTCTAGCACTATAAATCATAATCACATTCTTTCAATGCCCTATAAATCTGGTAAAAGTTAACTACATTACAGAATTCTGAGCATAATATTCTCTACCGTTTAAAATGGAAACACAAGTAATTCCAAAGCACTTGTATTACCTTATTAAGAAGACTTAATTATAACATGGCAAGACTTTTGTACAATATGGCATGTACAAACATTTGCAAGGTTACAAATATGCATTTCAGTGTTTTCTTCCTAGTTTTTTATTGGTATATTTCATTATTAGATTCTAATCAATTTATTCAAAAATTCAATTTATTCAAAATCACAGGAACAGAATAACTGTTGAAGGCAGGTGAGCATCTGTACACACTTTACTGGTGTATTAAAAAAACAATCTGGCCAAGTTAGGTATATGAATCAGTTAAAACTTATAATAAGGTACAAACTACGCTTTTGTATTTCATCTGGTGTTATATCACAGTAGATGGTCTTCAGTTCTCACCAACTTTAACTCTCAATGCACATAAAATATTCAAAATGTATATATCGAACAAATTTCCCCTATTCTTTTATTAGTACTGTGCTTACTGCTGTGTATAATGAAAAGTCCAAAGCAATTGTGCATGAAGCAGGACTTCTAAAGAGTAACATTATTAATCAAGAGAAAATTTATTTGAATCAATTCTAAAAACAGTATGTCGACGATAATATACTTCTAAATTATTCGAATTACTGATAACTTGCTACTAAAATTAACAAGTTCGTCATTATTGTATTCAATAGAAAATAATTATTTCATCAGTTCTCTACAGTCATTCAAATGAAGTAAAATAATACTAATATGAAAAATTTAATAACCTAAAATTAAATATTAAATGTAATTAACACACTTCTTCCATTCTATCTCTTCATTTACCTAATTTTAACCACAGAAGCATGGTTGAGGGAAAGGAGTTCAAGTTAAATATTTTGAAATTTTGTTTGTACAATGATCAAATTTGATATACAGTAGAACCTCTATTATCCGTGGTAATCAAGGGGGTGGACTGGACGGTTAATCGAAAAAATCGGATAATCTCTATCATAAAATATTTTCGTAAATTAAGTGCATAACACAATTGCATAACTTCCACCGTGGCCTTATGTTTAACATGCTACATAATGAATTAGAAATTTACCGGTTATCATTTAAGTCCGGCTGTCAACAATGGTTTTATGAGGGCCAAGTAAATTCCTTGCGTTGATTCTTTGTGGAAAGATAGGAATGGTAGAAGTTTCTTGTTGTAGATTTACAGATTTTGTACACTTCACTCATGTTTTTAATTAAATCGCGCACATTTGTAATGCCAATCTCATATTCTGATGCGAGAGAAGCCATGATTTCTCTTTTCCCAAACTGATCAATTATATAATTGTATTTTTATTTTGATACTTAGTAAAGCACTTTTGATTCCTGTGGAAGATATTTTGGATAGAAAATATGAAATACGAGCACTCAAACAGTAGAACAAGGACTGAATGCCGCACGAGTTTGCTCTAAATTTTGCGGAAGTTTTTGGGACTGTTTCTTTGAAAGCAAGTAGTGATTATTTTATAATTTGGGAAAAACACCTTCAAGAGACCTACCGGTAACTGTTCCTATTGCTGGCAGTACACTTCTAATATATATAGATAAAGGCTTATAATAATAGACTCTAGAAAAGAATAGGTACTAATATAAGGTGTAGCATACATACTTTTTTCAGCAGCAAAGAAAGAAAGAATAGAGTGAGAGAAAGACATTCGGATAATCCGCTGATCGGTTAACACGGTGACGGATAATCGGGGTTCTACTGTATGCGATAATTATTATTTTGAAATACTTACAAGAAATCCAAAGAGATATCTATGAGAATATGATAACTCAAGACACTTATAATATGTAGGCATCATTTAAGGAATGTCTGTTGCAAATAAAAAAAAATAAGGGCGTAAATATAGAACTCTGTATGCATGTGTGAGAGTAAGTTGGTAAGAAAATGGACAGACAATAAAAAACTGTGCTGTTCAATAGTTTTACTCCTCACTGTTATGAGCTAAAATATACATTTTTATATGAAAGAAATTAAGTGAACAGGCTAATTATTAGCCACACCAAAAGAGCTGTTATATTAGTCACTAGATAAAATACATTACATTTAATATTGCAGTAGTGTCAGGTTAAAACATTTAAAAATGTCTCTATATACATATAATGTAAGTAATTCACTATGGTAAAAGTACAATTATGTTATGAATTGTAACATACGATACTTTAAAAAGTCTCACAGATCATAAACACAGCCTGTGGTATATAAAATACTGTCAATATGTTTTAGTTTTCTGCAAGCATTACACAGCTAAGTTAAATCACCTAATAAATTTAAATTTTGGTAAAATGGCGTAAACATTAAAAATATTTCAATTGCAAACATGTGAAGTTGATCCTTTGTTAAATGACTAGGTGGAAATAAAAAACACAGCATGAAATAAATGTGTGCTTTTAATATTGAAACATCATTGCCGATAATCGTAATGCAGAAGTCATGGATCAAATAAAATTATTTATAAATAACTTAAGAGCTTTAATCTTGTTGTAGAGGGAATACTTGTGTGATTTTACCAATTCCCTTTGTGCGGCCTTCACGAAATAGGAGTCGCATTCCTACCTTCACATATTCTGGATGTCTAACAAAGCGAAACAAGACTGACGCTCTGTCGTTTGTATGGATTCCTCCTGTAGCCATGATGCCTTCAATGACCGCTGTTTGGCGTATATTACCTATGTGTACTGTTGTCTGGAAACCAGGATATATGGCTGTGGCATGAAACAGCACACATACTGCAGCCTGTGTCAAAATATATTTATTGTAAAGGTTATATATTTGTACATGAAATTATCTTAACATTAACCCAATGATACTAAATTTTTCTGCATACATGGAGTTTGATTATCATGGTTAATTCATTCCATAAAAATGCGAATTAATGAAACAACACTTGAATAATTGAAATCCATGTTATTGTAGCAAAACAATTCATAAAAAAAATAAAACTTATAAAAAAATAATGTATTACAAGAAATATCACATTGCTTTAATTTAATCAAAAGCATTAAATCCATTACAACTCTTATAGAATTGTAACAGGAAAGCTTAACAAATTTAATGCTGTAAAATTCAATAAACAATGAATCGTGTGTTTTAATAGGATATCATGTTTATTAACTCAATTCGACACTGGAATTAACAGCTGGCAAGCTCTTGCCTACATCAAAAGAGTAGTGGATGTACAGAATGTTATGATCGTAATATATAAAGAAACACTGAAGTCCATGCATGGTCAAATGACATGAATTATGAAACACTTCAGTGTGTGATTGAATGCTCGAGATTGTGCGAATTTTAATCAATCAGGAGAACTGTACTAGGACATGATTCAGTAAAAAACGATTAAAGTCTAGTGGAATGTCAATCACAATCTAGGCTCCACCATATATAATTTACTAAATTTACTACTGTACTTAGTACAGAGTGATTTGCTAGCTACAAGTTCCAAAGTTTTTCTAATGAAATTGATCTGTTCTGGTTAAAAGTACTGTTTTGTTGGATAGTCTAATGGCAATCAGCCCTCCTGTCATGGAAGAATTTCACTTATTCAATTCTTGCTTGCGCTGATTACCTCATTGGGTTTTATCCGAGGTTTTCCCCAACCATAACGTGAATGTCAGGTAATCTACGGCAAATCCTCAGTCTCATCTCACTATCACCAATTCCATCGACTCTAAATAACCAAATAGTTGATACAGCGTCATTAAATAACCAAGTTAAAAAAAAATAAAATAAGAATTTCACTTATTGACTGCTGATATTCTCCCTCTTTTCTTAATAGAGAAGCTGCTTAGTGCTTGGGCACTTCTTCCAACTTCAATACTAAACTAGCATATTACACTCCTTTCTTTCTCTCTGGAAATAATGGCATCACCATACCGACAAGAAAGAAAGAATATATTACATATTATTAAAACTTCCTACAATTTGTAGGTTGTCTAATCTGACAAAGTGTATCATACATAACCTGCTTTAACAAAAAACAAGCAACTAGTGTAGCTCAGGCTTGCTAATCTGGAGTTCTGCTCAGGCGTGGATTCAATTCCTGCTTGCGCTGATTACCTTATTGGGTTTTTTCCGAGGTTTTCCCCAACCATAAGGTGAATGTCAGGTAACCTATGGCGAATCTTCAGTCTCATCTCACTATCACTAATTTCATCGACTCTAAATACCCCAGTAGTTGATACAGTGTCGTTAAATAACCCAAGTAAAAAAAAAAATAAAATGAAAATAAAAGAACAGATAGTCAAACAGTATAATTGCATGAGAGGAAAAATAATTGTATACAGTGATATACAGTAATTGAGGAGCTGGGTGCAAGAAGAGCATTTTAGAGGATGTGCCCTTTTTGAGTAAAACGCTTTATTGTGTTCTCTGATCTGTTATGCATATGATCACCAAGTTGTAGTTCAATACTGTGATCATAGAGGTCAAGAGTACCCAAAATGTAAAGGCGTGCATAGATCACATTATTACAGTTTGAATTTTCAACATCAATTTTCTCAAAACTTGCATTTGAGAGAAGTGCCTTTCTTGCACTCAATCCCTCAATTTATAGTTTACATATTATATAAATGATTTCGTATGATCTGTAGACATCCTTTAACAGCCAAAATGGCTAAACTGGTGTATTCATTTTTAGAGATCGTAAGTGTTTTAAAGAAATCCACTACACATTTTGGTACTGTCTCCCTTGCTCCTGTGAGAAGGGGACTTCTCTGGAGCTAGACCATGCAGGGAGTACGGATTTTTTTCTCGTTCATTAATTTGATACTTTCATTTACACCCTCCCTCCCCCATTAAAATATAATAGAAGTTAAGGTATTGTTACTTTCTTATGAACTTTGTAAAATCTCTTTTGGTATTCAAACACTTTTTGACCTAGTTTCTAAATTTTCAAAAACTTTGTTTAAAATGTTCTCAACCCTTTGATACGTAACTTCTTTGAGGACTGTAATTGAACGTTTATTTCTGTATAACTTTCTATTAAGTTGGTCTCACAGAAAAAGCCTGCATTCAAGAAAGTTCGAAATTACTGACTTTTGTTCCCCTTCTAGTCCCCAAAACCTTTCAATTTCTTTAATTTTTACATTTTAAGTCTGACTGGGAGCATCACCTTATTGGGAATAAAATATGGGTTAGCCTATCATTTGTAAGCTGACTTACACATTCAGTTAACACTCTGTTAAATTGGACCAGTAACTCTCCACAAGTAGAAGCATATAACACACTGATTTTCTTATTAGGTTCAACACAAGACTACACATTTTTCGCCGTTTAAAGTTTTGATATATTTGTCAGTAATGATTTCCAATTCAATCAAGAGAAAGAAATGTCACTAAATTTAGTATTACTTTTCTACACGGAAATGGGCGACTAGGAAATATACATATAAAGTTTTCTGTGGAGCTTGCTGCAAATTGACAGGCTGATCATTCCACATGTTAGCTGTATCAATATATCCTTCAAAACCGGTAGTACTTAAAGGCATGCAATGAGCCAGCTAATCATAGGTATAGTTTATTTTCTTCCATTGTATTGTGTTTTAATATATTCAGTGCGTGAATGTATACATTTTCAAATGCAAAGACAGTGCTTGCATGTCATGTGTATTTTCATCTGTCCACATGTGTTTTAAGAATTCAAATCCCCACCAGGTGAACCCATGTTTCATCCATATGACAAACCAAGTTATGTCCAGAATCGTAAGATTTTCACAATGTTGGAACCTTGAATTAAACTGGACACGTTTTTCACAGTTCCTCTTTCTTTTAATTTCTTAAGAAAGTTTTCTTATTGAATTTGATGATGATACCTACAATCACTCCTTTACATTCTGCATTGTAAAATAAAGCTGTCACTGGCCTTCTAAATGTTGACTCATAAGGCAACCTATTGTTTTTAATTTCGTTATTATTAATTCATGGATACAACATTCTGAAGGTATTCTATGTTCACCAAGAATTATTTTGAAATTTTTTTTTTTTTTCATGCTTTAAACGAAACTGTTTTCCAATATTTAAAACAAGGAATACACGCTTCTACATTGTTGGATATACACTTTTAACACTTATTTAATCACTGATTTACTTACTTACTTACTTACAAATAGCTTTTAAGGAACCAACAGGTTCATTGCCGCCCTCACATAAGCCCGCCATCGGTCCCTATCCAGTGCAAGATTAATCTAGTCTCTATCATCATATCCCACCTCCCTCAAATCATTTTAATATTATCCTCCCATCTACGTCTCGGCCTCCCCAAAGGTTTTTTTCCCTCCAGTCTCCCAACTAATAATCTATATGCATTTCTGATTCGCCCATACGTGCTACATGCCCTGCTCATCTCAAATGTCTGGATTTAATGTTCCTAATAATATCAGGTGAAGCATACAATGCATGCAGTTCTGCGTTGTGTAACTTTCTCCATTCTTCTGTAACTTCATCACTTTTAGCCCCAAATATTTTCCTAAGAACCTTATTCCCAAACACCCTTAATCTCTGTTCCTCTCTCAAAGTGAGAGTCCAAGTTTCACAACCATACAGAACAACCGGTAATATAACTGTTTTATAAATTCTAACTTCCAGATTTTTTGATAAGACTAGATGACAAAAGCTCCTCAATCCAATAATAACACGCATTTCCCATATTTATTGTGTGTTTAATTTCCTCCCGAGTGTCATTTATATTTGTTACTGTTGCTCACTGATTAACTTTATAACTTCTTTACTGTGTTAACATTAGCAAATTACCTGAAAATATTTTGACAATAGACTCAACCTGATATGACGAGAAGGTTGCTGATCGGTTTTTGAATTCCAATGAGTGAAACAAAGAGGAAGTATGTTTGTAACTGACTTTTCTTCTTTTCTAAAATAATCACATATTACTATTAATGCTATTTCAGATGTAATTAAATGCAATTTCAGTTATATATTTTTCTCACTTCTACATTTTTTTCAGACTCCCATAAAAACATATAAATGAACTTTTACTGTATTGCTTAAATACAATGATTCTGAAATAATTCAAACTTGTACATGGGATTTAGAGATATAATAAACGGAAAAGGTATCATACAAAACAAACAAAAGATCGTGCAATAGAGAGTTCAGAAATCATATGTAGTCACGTGAACTGCAAGTCACAACACGATCAAAATTAAGCAATTTACATAAACAATTGACTCTATGTTTTCAGATCTTATACACCAGACATGGTGAAGTATCTAGGCACTCTGAAGTCGATTTCAATTGGTGACATAATTATACAGATGATGATGATGATGATGTTAAAACGCACTGTTAGCCAAATGGCTGGAGTGCTGACATTCCACGCAGGTAATCTGGGTTCGAATCCCAATGGGTCCAAGTGGAATTTGTGGTGAACAAAGATGGGTATTTGGCGGTAGATTTTTGCAGGGTACTTCTGTTTCCCTATCGACATCCCACCATTGCTCCATTAATCATCATCACACAATGTGACGTAGTTCACTTCCTATGGTGCACCAAAGGCAATTCTTTCATATGGTATATATATTTTTTTGTAATAGACAGGATTTACATAAACACTACAAAGTAATTCATTAAGATTATGCCCTAACATTTTTTGTTGCAGGATTTGCTTGAACAGATCATTCTGTAGCTAATAATTTCTGTAAAACAATCATTTCTGGAGATGTATAGTTTATAGCATTTAATTTTCTCGCCTTATTTTAAGCAAGAAAAGAAGAAAATCATTGGAACCATTTTGAGTAAATCATTTTTTAAATAAAAATCCATTAATTAATTAGTATAAATGATTACACTGAATGTGTAGCATCACCAGATGAACGGACTCATACACACTAAATACGAACAAAATCCTTCTAATAGTTTCGTATGTACACAGATAGATAGCACGCAAAAACTACTTTTTTGATATCAAAGATACTCTAAATGTGTATTTTCGCGAAGAGTTCGAAAGTGATTTTTTTTTCCAGCATCACTATACTTTCCCTTTATATACCTGAGAAAATAAGAACTATATCAAAGTTTGCCCACTTTACATCTACATCATTATTAAACATTGCTAACATATCTCAATTGTGATCTTTCCTAGGTATCTTCCCTACAGACTACACTGAAAAGTAAAACAGGGAAATATGAATAAGTAACTCACCTGGAAGAAAAGACATCCTGCAGGGTTGGATTCTACTTATCTCAATTGTGATCTTTCCTGGGTATCTTCCCTACAGATCATTATTTCAAGACTACATTGAAAAGTAAAAAGGAAAATATGAATGAGAAACTCACCTGGAAGAAAAGACATCCTGCAGGGTTAGATTCTGGACTCAGTAAAACCATTCCATTTCTTAATCCAGGAACTTCCTGACTGAGTCCCAGAGATGCACTCTGACTTGCTCGTACTACCCGACATGGTGCCTTATTACGATGGATTGACTGCACAATTACAGGTAGAAATCTTCCATCATTCAATGGACCTACAAAAATAAACACACTAAGTAATGAACCTAATTTGTTTCTGAAACTAAATTAAAAAAAAAGAGGTAGGCCTTTGAATAGTAAATATGATACACATTTCAAAAAAGGATAAAAAAAAAAGCTTTCTACTTCCTTCCAATTACACATGTATATTTATTATTAACAAAATAAACAAAATCCACTGACATTCTTGGGTGGTTGTGATTTAACTCACGTCTATGATAAGGAGAAATTTAGGGAATTTTCACACTGTTCCTATTTTCAGATATCAAATGATACTACACGAGTCAGAATTCTGAATAGACAAAGTAGTGCAATTGTTTTCCAGGCTATTTGCTCAAAACGTAGCTCTCCGATTGGTTCATGTAACATTACGAAACTCAAGAATAGCTGTGTATGGAATGATACAACGATCAGAAAGTGATATTTTCTGACAAGTTTTAAGATACAAAGATGTTGGAATGTAATTCATGTAAATGCTATGCAAATAAGAAAAAAGAAACAAAGCTTTTTTGAATAACTCAAAGTGAAACTGAGCAGAAGAGAGGGAATGTGATTGGAAAGAAAAAACCCAGACAAAAGAACTTCAACTAGATTGATTAATAAATTATGTTAATATTGCTTCAATATAAATGTTAAAGGGTACTGCAGATAATAACAGTACTTTTGCTCTACATTTTTTTTTTTGTTCTTTCGTCAATAAAAATATATTTTTAAAGATGTTTATTCTAAGACAAGGATGCAGTTTGTCTCCGCAGTGTTTTAATATATGAAATTTTGAGAGAAATAAATGGGAAATTACCTTCAGGAATTAGAATAAATAGGAATAATACAATGAATATGGTACTCTACACTGATGACATTATAATAATACAAGAAACAGAAAATGATTTGCACAAAAATGTTTTTGAATTGGGAAATGTGTTAGAAGAATATGGACTTAAAATTTCAATTAATAAAATGAAAATAATGGCCTTTCAGGGACAGTACTCTCATAGATCCAAAATAGTAATGAACGATATAGTACTGGAACAAGTACAGAAATTTAACTACCTAGGATGTAATATAACTTATCAATGTAATCAAGATCTATATAATAAAGTTAGTAAATTCCAGAACACTAGTGGAATATTAGCAAGAACATTAAGAAAAACAAGAAAGGAAACTAGTTAAAAATTTTATAAAACAGTGGCGATTCCAACGTTAACATATGGTTGTGAAACATGGGCGATAAAAGAAAAAGAATGGGATAAGATAAATGCAGCACAAAAGAGATACCTAAGAGCTATAAAAGGATGTACAATAATGGATAAAATAAAAAATGAAGAAATAAGAGAAGAATTAGGCATTTGTCCAATAAATGATAAAATAAAATAATACAGAGACAGATGGAGAAATCATTCGCAGAGGATGGATAAAATGACACGTGATTATCAACCACATGGGAGAAGAGATGTTGGAAGACCGATAAACATAGACATGAGGCCGGAACAGGAGAAATCTCCTAATCCATGAAGAGATTATGATGATGAAAGATGTTTATAACAAAGTAGCAAAAATGGAGATATCCATATTAAAGACTAGTTACAAATGTTACAAATGAAAAAATAATAAAACTGTTAGTTAAATGGCCTGCCACTAATACTAAGAGAAGAACACTTGGAAACATCGTCTTTTTACGCTTAAAATGTATGACACACATACTTAAATATTAGTATTACTTTATTTTTATATTACTGAATACATGAGAAACTTTGAAACAGAGCATTTGTTTTCCATGTTGGACATTAGAATTCAAATTACAGTGAGTTCAAGTGGAACTTGTGGTATATCAAGTATGTTGAGACAGGCTTTTTCATAGAGCTTCAGTTTCCTCCGACATAATCGTATTATCTTTCCATAATATAAATCATCCTTATCAATGCAGCAACAACGAGAAACTTTTTATATCACTCTAATTTCCCAAGAGATCAAATGTTACGAGGTAACTCTGTAGCGTCAAGAGTCTTCAGATATGGCACTCACCATATTCGAAAAAAAATTTCCACATGAAAACAAATCATTTGTTACAATTTCTTTGTGTAAACAAATGAATTCACTAACATTATCTATACATGTCTTTCCAGTTCCTCAAATGTCATTAGATTTAACATTCTCAGGTTCAAATCAGGATGAGGACAATGAATTTCTAAAGATAATGAAGTCATTAGCAGAGTTTCTTTTCAAAGGAAAGTACAGATGGGAGATCTACGTCGTATATTTTTGAATCTACAAAGAAGAACCTTGTTTCAGAATGAGATGGGTCCAGAGAAATTTACTGAACATGGGGGACAAAGATATTCACACCCATGAACATTCTATCGAAAATAGAGAAAGCAAGGAAACCAGAAACCAACTAACCCTTTACAATTTATCAAATATGATGTTCATACTGAACTAATAGAGTATCAACAAAAAAGAAGAGTCAACAGAGAAACTGAAACATTGGAAACTACAGAAAAGAGATATTCGTCAGAACACTGGCTATATAAAAGATATATACTGATAAATCTCTCACTGATGAGAACAAGAGAGCAGAAGCTCGAATATACTATGAAATTTTCAGCCACTACATAGCACTAGGGAAGAACAAAACCTCCTATAAAGATGAACTGCAAACCATCCAAAATGCATTAAATCAAGTTTTATGAAATATTGGAGAGCAAGAACGCTAATGGTTTCGTTGCCAAAGCCCGGCATTAGATAACAACAACAACAGTTTTATGAGGCCAAAGAAAGAAAAAAGTTAATTTTGACAGATTCAAAAAAGCTGCAACAGAAACTATCGATACTATCAGAAGAAATAACAAACACATTAAATCATCTCTTAAAATTAAATAAGGTTATAGCTTTCCAATAGATACCCTATCACATCGGATTACATGGCAGTGACCAAACTGATTTTCAGGCAAAACAGGAACTAAAATAAACCAAAATTCATGTAAATTTAACAGATATGACCTTAAAATGTTAACAAGAAAGAAATGAAAACAAAAATATGAAGAAAACAGCAAAGAAACAATAAAAGGAAAAAAAAGTGGGAAAACATCCAATAAGATTGAAAAGCAAATAGCGAGAGACCAAAGAAAGATGAAGTAGCACTTTCCATCTAGCAACAGGACATGACTGCTTAGCAGAACACATCCACTGAATTAATATTTGCAATTAAGCAAAATGCTCAATATACAATGAACAAGCAATATCCATCCTACTGTGAAAAACTTGTTTCTGAGAAACAAAGAAAGTTCCGAATGGCTAGAGGACCCCAAAAGCATGACGACACTGGAAAAAGGATTAACTGAACATTTCTCATCGAACCCAGAGATGGAATTTTCCACACTGCTAGACTAGTACAGTCCAAGATCTTCAGCAACCATATTGCTAAGTGTTAAACCAACCACATTATCCATATATATTTATTTCTTCTGGTGCAGATTAGTCATTACAAGTAACCAACTACTTAAGAAGTTATACATAAGCTGGCATATCAATTGTTCTTTTCTTCTTCAGAAGTTTTTCTAGTCTTCATTTACCTGTTTACAAAATCCTACTGCTTATGTAGTGTAAATTTAACTAATGTTGTTAGCTCTACCTGAATTATTTAAGTATATGTACTTGTTTTTCATGGAAGATAAAAAAAAAAAAAAAAAGAGTCATCACCAAAGAAGGAATTCCGAGTTTGGAGTCCATTCATTAGTTATGACACCGAGTGTATGTTTGTTTATAGTTTTCATGAAATACTCACCTATTACTAACTTAGCTCCCTCTGTAACCACGCCTTTTGTTAATAACCCCCCGACGACTGTGCCAACTTCTGGTACCCGGAAAGTCTCGTCAATTTGAAATTCACATAATTCCTGTAATTGATAGAATATAAAGAATATTCTATATTACAAATATGAACAATGAAATTTAATACGATTTTTATTTTTTTGGTAGGACAATATAGACTGGCTGATAGTTTGCTGCAAGGTTGTTACAGCAAAGCAACTCTAAATAATTTAAATTAACAGTATACATACATACATAAAGATTAATTTTATTTGGTCCTACATAACATATCTGTTATGGGAACAATGGTTATTGGAAGAGAAAAATTTGCTCTGCTGCCAGGGATCGAACCCGGATCCTTGGTTCTATGTACCAAACACTCTAACCACTGGGCTAAGCCGAAGTTCAATCCACAGCACTGGATCGAATCCCCCTCCTCTAGTGATTTTCCCTTTGTGGCCTGACTCCATGTTCGACATATATTAATTCAACTGCCATTATACAAGGAGCGCACTCAATTGAGTGACTTGGTGGCCGTCTTTACATAGATTCTTTGCCCAACATTGCATATTACTGAGGAATCCTGGCCACCAAGTCACCTTACCTTTTTGTTAGTTAGCAGGTTTACACTCTAAGCCAACGATATCTATTCTAAACTTATTACCAGTAATTACTAAGAAATATTCAATATCGGGGTTACAAAATGAAATTTTTGTCATAGTCCAAAGGGAATGGAAGTGTTTATTTAATCTTAATAGAAAACATGGTTGTGGTCAGTAGGAATCAGAAAGTAGAAAAAAAGCAGTAAGTCATAACTGTACACCTCTTTAAAAAATCGCACTCTTTTTTAATGGTAATGGATAATCAGACCAGTTAATCAAGAGATGGATAATCAAGATTCTATTGCTTATAAATGTTCAGTTATTAACAATTTTAACTTAAATCATTTCAATTTTTAATGAAATGGATGCATGTTACAAACCTGTTCTAACCGCTCTTTCTCCTTGATGCTTATCCCTGGTGGAAGGACATGTAGGAACTTGGTAAGTAGTTCAAGACCCTCTCCTGTCACATTCGATACACAAAATATTGGTACAATATTCTCTGCTAATTGGTTGGAACCAGCAGTAATTACATCATCTTCGTTCTTCACCACAAGTGGAACCTTCAGAAAGAGAAACATATAGCATTAATATGAGTAAATAAAAGATCAGTAATAATTTTATTAGTTTCATGTAAGTGGGGAGTTCAGAAAGTGATTATAACCAAGCTTTTATTAGATCAGTGTCTGGTGTAAACAAAAACTATTTATCAAGTCATTTTTCTGCACAGACACCATAGCTATTCAGCTTTATTCCATACTGTTGCAAAAATCAACTTCTATGGTTATCTAGCATCTGAGTGAGATGAAGATGATAATGCCAGCAAAATGAGTCCAGAGTCCAGTCGTCGTCGTCGTCCTCATCATCATCATCATCCTCGTCGTCGTCGTCGTCGTCGTCGTCGTCGTCGTCGTCGTCGTCGTCGTCATCATCATCATCATCATCATCATCATCATCATCATCATCAGGCTCATTTTAAGGCAATTATCTATTTTAGAGAACAGTAGTATTTCCTTTTTTTAATTTTTCAGAAATGAGATATTGTTTAAATTGTTGGAAAATTATGTAATATCATAAAGGTGTTTTCATTGCATTATAAGATGAGGTACACTAACAAAATGCTATTTATATGACAGTATTCTGTAAACTTACCTGGTTCCTAAGGAATCACAAAATTACTTCTTAAAAGTTCTAAGTACAGTAACATAAAATATCTAAAAATGAACTTGACATTTCAGATCCCAAATATTCGAGACTTAATTGTTCTATATCCACCACTTTTAACACTCTGCACCACTTAAGAATTTAGTTATAATAACAATTTTCTAGTGTTAAAATGAAAACTTACTTACTCACTGGCTTTTAAGGAACCCGGAGCTTCATTGCCGCCCTCACATAAGCCCGCCATTGGTCCCTATCCTGAACAAGATTAATCCATCTCTATCATCATATCCCACCTCCTTCAAATCGATTTTAATATTATCTTCCCATCTATGTCTCGGCCTCCCTAAAGATCTTTTTCTCTCAGGCCTCCCAACTAACACTCTATATACAATTCTGGATTCACCCATATGTGCTACATACCCTGCCCATCTCAAACGTCTGGATTTAATGTTCCTAATTATGTAAGGTGAAGAATACAATGCGTGCAATTCTGTGTTGTGTAACTTTCTCCATTCTCCTGTAACTTCATCCCTCTTAGCCCAAATATTTTCCTAAGCACCTTATTCTCAAACACCCTTAACCTATTTAACCTATGTTCCTCTCTCAAAGTGACAGTCCAAGTTTCACAACCATAAAAAACAACTGGTAATATAACTGTTTTATAAATAATTAACTTTTCACATTTTTTGACAGTAGACTGGATGATAAAAGCTCTCAACCGAATAATAACAGGCATTTCCCATATTTATTCTGTGTTTAATTTCCTCCCGAGTATCATTTATATTTGTTACAGTTGCTCCCAGGTATTTGAATTTTTCCACCTCTTCAAAAGATAAATTTCCAATTTTTATATTTCCATTTCGTACAATATTCTCGTCACGAGACGTAATCATATACTTTGTCTTTTCGGGATTTACTTCCAAACCCATCTCCTTATTTGCTTCAAGTAAAATTCCCATGTTTTCCCTAATCGTTTGTGGATTTGCTCCTAACATATTCACGTCATCTGCATACAAAAGCAGTTGATGTAACCCGTTCAATTCCAAACCCTCACTTTAATATCTACCCACATATTATCATCCCTGTTCATTTATTATTATTAACATATTTCTCTTTCCTTCACCTCATCTTGTCTAAATCTCATAATCTATTTTGTAGTAATATATTCATATATTACATATTTCCCGTTTAATTCATAACACTGTTATCTATCCTTCTCTATCTATCTTTTTCTATTCTCTTTATCCTAACTAGACTGTCTTCCTTCCCTTATCTTCTTTTCTATTACATATTGCATATTCCTTTCACTAATTATTATTATTATTATTATTACTATTATTATTATAATCACCATCATCTTCTATTTCTATTCTCAATATCACCCCTACTCTTATTTCTCCCTCCATGATATATTATAAGTCAATCTGTTGATCAATTGGTCGTCAGTTAGCCACTTCTGTTTCGCTATTTTTGTCCATCCAACTGTCTGCTCATCGCTCTCAAACATAAGCACATGAAATCGTTGTAGTTCATTACCTTTCGACAACCTGCAGACTTGAGCATGGTCTCCAGACTGAGAAGTGTGTCAGCAGGTGCTGTCACATCTGTCTTTGTGATTGTTATGAAGAATGGCACATCAAGTGCAAGTGCTAAAGCAAGATGCTCGTACGTCATTCCAACAATCCCAGCACTCCCACTGACAACCAGCATCACATGATGGGGTGAGTACCCTGTTAGTCCCAGGACTGTTGTTCGCAGGTACTTGCGATGACCAGCCAGATCAATGAATGTGATAAGTTTCGTCGAGTTTTCACAGATCTCTTCAGCAGTCATGAATTCGCTATAGTTCACTACATGACCCTGCAAACAGATACAAAAGGTACAAATAAAATAAAAATGTAACATCGAATAGTCATTACAGCTTACTTGCCATACAAATTTACAGTGCAATTTACAACATATGTGACACATTTGTTGTGTATTGTGTCATCAGCTCTCCAGCTGTATGACTTACGTGGCTCCTGTCGCCAATATCACGTGTCTGCTTGCATTATGCTTCATGAGAGTATCATGGACAATTTCCTGAAGATGAGTTTCAATGTGTGCCAGAATCCATAAACTAATGAATATATTCAAAACCACAGGTTCAGGGCTGAATTTGGAATTTCTCGTTAGAGATATCCAACTCTTCTCCATTCTCTCCTAGGGTAGTGATCGACAGAGTGAAGAAGGAAAGATCTCTAACGAGAAATTCCGAATTGTAGAATCTGATACACTTTCACAAAAGCGGCTTTGTCTTTTGACTTTGCTTTGCATAAGATCTGAAGTTCATATGTCGTTTAAGAAGGAATGAAGCTACAAATACATCATTATCTCTTCCTACTCCTTACAGCAAACATTATTAAAACTAGTCTTATTAAAATTTTGTAATCACTCCAAATCAAAATTTTAAAATGTCTCAAACAATGAAGACCTACATACCTGCGTATCAAATCCCAGAATTTCATGAGAAATGGAGGATGTTCTCCCAGACTGAACTTCATGGAGATGTCTGAACATGTTGAGACGAGCACGACCCCGGCCATTGTCAAACTGACCCTGTGTCAAAACTCCAAGCAGCGTAGACTTGCCTGCATCTGCACTTCCCATTACAGCCACTCGAACTTCGATGTTGTGTTGATCATCCGGTACCTACATCATACATCAGTGTGCAACCATACTGCCAACTTACAGCTCACACATTGTAAAACTGACCCAACATAATACATTCTAAGTCAGAAAATCCAATAAATATACGAAACAGAGAGAGAGAGAGAGAGATAAGATAGAAAGAGCTATGTATAGAAATAAAAAAGAATGGAAGAAGAAAATTCGAAAAAAAAAGAAAGAAAGAAAAATAAAACATAAGCAAAAGGCATAAGAAATAGTATGAAACAGAAATTAAAAATAAAGGGCCAAAGGAAAAGAGAAATGGAAAGAAAATATAAGAAAAAACAGAAAAAGTAAAAACGAAAGAAAGAAAAAACGATTAAAACTAGAAAGAAAAAAAAGATATTCTGAGGATAAAAGAAACAAAGAAGCAATGAAGGATGGAAACACGAAAGGAGACAGAGAAAGAAAGAAAGAAAGAACGATAGGAGAAAAAAAAACAGAAAAGTTTCTTTTTTGCGTCCAATGTCAGGGCTCTTATCTTGCCATTGCCCGTCCTGACTCTACAAGCGGACTCATAGATGTTACTAGTGCCCAGAAGCATAGATCACTTTACTATGATGTACTGAAGTACATAATATGATATTTCCGTGCAGGAATTCTGCATTACCATATATGGTGAAGAATGGGTAGAATGGAGAAAAATTCTCTCTGGCACTGGGATTCGAACCTGGGTTTTCAGCTCTACATGCTGACACTTTATCTACTAAACCATACCAAATTCAAATTCCGATACTGGATTGATCCTTCTCAGATTAAGTTCTATCTCTCTGTTCCCCTTTGGTGGCTTATCCTCATGTATTGTGCCACAGAATTATGTGACAGTGGCACAATATTCAAAACTATGTACAGAGGTGTACTCATTATGAGTGACTAAGTGGCCGGGGTCCGACGGAACAAGACATCATCTTGAATCACGAAGTGATTACTTACGCTTATTATATTACTATGACGTACCAAAGTACTTCGTGATTCAAGACAACATCTTGTTCCGTCGGACCTTGGCCACTTAGTCACTCATAATGAGTGCACCTCTGTACATAGTATTTGACATTGTGCCACTGTCACATATTCTGTGACACAGTACATGAGGAACATGGGGAACAGAGAAGTAGAACTTCAACTGAGAAGGATTCAATCCGGCATCGGAGTTTGAATTCAGTGCGGCTTAGAGGATAATGTAGAGCTGAAAAACCGGGTTCGAATCCTGGTGCCGGAGAGAATTTTTCTCCGTTCTACCCATTTTTCACCATAGTTCACTTAGTTCGTCAGAGTATTCAGAGTACACCAAAAGTGGTGGATGTACATTACACTCGTAATGAATGATAAAGAATTTATTGTTGAGATGTTACAAAGAAATCGTAATACCTGGAGAAAACTCTCATGTTGCCTGGACCATGGACTTGCTAAACACAAGTTACAAATTCAGGGTGGATTGACTGGGATTTGAACCCAGACTCCCTGGCTTATAAACCTGTGTGCTAGCACTCAGTCACTGTGGTGGTTAAAGAAAAAATAAAGGAATAAGCAGTGAAAGAAAGATACAAAGAAAGGAATAAAATGAAAGAATGGGCCTGAATGAACGAAAAAGTTATAAAGAGAAATTAATGAAAGGAAAAAGAAAGGACTGAATGAGAAAAAGATACTGAAAGAAAGACAAAAGAAAAAGCAAAAGAAAACAAGGCACAAAAAGATATGGAAATGAAAGAAAAAAAATAAAATATTGGTAATATTTAAATAGAAATGTAGAAACAAATGGAGATAAAAATAAATACATATAAAAACAAAGTGAATAAAAGAAAGAAGGAAGAAAAGACGACAAGGATACATGGCAAATAATAAAAGTTCTACCATTTATTTATAATTCAAAATTGTATCAATCCTAAACTTTAAAAAAATACAGTAATATTAACAATTTCAACATCTGAGTACTTTTTGTTATCACTAGTAACATTACTTACTGACCAAGTTACTTGTGTAATGTCAAATGTGAGTGATTTAGCACATTACAAATGACAATCGAATCACACTTACCTTTCTCACCAAAACTTCTGCCACCTTTCTACCATTGCCATTATCATTATCCACAAGTCTCTCTCTCAAGACAGTAGTAGTGGCGCCCAACTTGTAGGCCATCTGCTGCAGAGTCTGTAAACTTGCAGTCATCTCATATTCTGCCAGTCCTGTGAGCACACCATTATCTTCTACGCCTATTTCATAAATTGCTTCACCTTGTCCCTCACGAAGTCGCCATTTCATCTACAAAAACGAACAAAACGTAATGGTAAGATCTAATGTCATTACACAAATACTATACTTACACAAACCCACACATCCATGTTGGTAGTAGGATGACATCACACGAAGTTTGTATTTGGAGATCATGTTCAATATACACACTAACAGTATTCACTCACTGGAATTCAGCTGTTAAAAATTCAGTAGTAGTTTCATATACAGTACGTCTTTATAAATTTAACTGTATACAAATTAAATATTTATATAAAGTTATCAAACCTGGGAGACATGATCAAATAACTCTCCAGGTAAGTTGCAAAATCAGTAATTATGGAAAAGTTTTGTGACTTCAGAATATAAAAATATATATATATATATATATATATTCAAGATTTATTATATAAAACATATAAATTACATCCAATATCGCTGACTATATTAAACCAAAAGACTTCAAACTTCAGCAATGACATGATGAAATAAATGCCCACACAACAGTAAGTTCGTAATCAGCATAATTACATGCATATACTTCAATATTCAAAACTAACCATTTTTGTTTAATTCTGAAACGTGGTTTCTGCCAGATGCTTTTCCAATTCACTGTGGCCTAAAGCAAGGAGATGCACTATCACCTTTATTTTTTAACTTTGCTCTAGAATATGCCATTAGGAAAAACCAGGAGTTTGGAATTGAATGGGTTACATCAGCTCCTTGTGACCAGAATATTGTACGAAATGGAGATATAACAATTGGAAATTTATCCTTTGAAGAGGTGAAAAAATTCAAATTACTTGGAGCAACAGTACAAATATAAATGATACTCGGGAGGAAATTAAACACAGAATAAATATGAGAAATGCGTGTTACTACTCGGTTGAGAAGCTTTTACCATCCAGTCTGCTCTCAAGAAAGCTGAAAGTTAAAATTTATAAAAAAATTATATTACCAGTTCTTCTGTTTGGTTGTGAAACTTGGACCCTCACTTCGAGAGAAGAACAGAGGTTAAGGGTGTTTGAGAATAAGATGCTTAGGAAAATATTTGGGGCTAAGAGGGATGAAGTTACAGGAGAATGGATAAAGTTACATAATGCAGAACTGCATGCATTTTATTTTTCACCTGACATAATTAGGAACATTAAATCCAGATGTCTGAGATGGGCAGGGTATGTAGCACGTATGGGCGAAATGCATATAGGATGTGAGTTGAGAGGCTGAAAGGAATAAGACCTCGAGGAGGCCGAGACGTAGATAGGAAGATAATATTAAAATGGATTTGAGGGAGGTGGGATATGACAGTAGAGACTGAATTAATCTTGCTCAGGATAAGGACTGATGGCGGGCTTAAGTTATGTGAGGTTGGCAATGAACCTCCGGGTTCCTTAAAAGCCATAAGTAAGTAAAGATACAAAATAGTAACATTTCGTTTCATGTTGCAATGCACTTAATAAATATGTTTGTTCAAATTTGTTTAGACTTCACGTTTTAAGAAATGTTTATATTAAAAATGAGCTCTTAGCTACAGCCAAATTCCAGCAATTATTATTATAATAAGGAAATTGCAAAGTATGCAAGCTACCTGCTGCTTACTAGATACAACATTACACCATAGTCCAACTATACTTCTTCTAATTCTGATAGTGTACATACCTGTGTTACAAGATGTTCAAATCGCTGCTTGGATGGGTTGACCAATTTGAGTTTATACTCAACATTGCCAACCTGGGGTTCTGGTGGCAGTTGATCTGTGAAGTCATCATGTACATCACCAGATTCATCTGCTGTAGATGGGTCAAACAGTCCAAGAAAGTCCATCAGGTCCTGCAAAGAAATATAATGTTCCACTGTTTACACTCTGGAGTACATCATACATCAATAGTTCATTACTTTGTGGGGATAAAACGAAAATGTGACTAATACATAAATGAACACAATCAATGCTTTATTTCACAGAAAAACAAATCGTTTAGATTACAAATAGGATTAAAAGTTAGAAGTTCTCGTATATTATTGTATTCCATCTCATTGTTACAGGGCGTTGATATAAGCTTTTTTATTTTCATACTGTTCTTTAATGATTTTATAAGGAAAAAAGGCTGCCTTCTATTGTCAGCCCTATATAATACATACAATGATGAAACAAAGTACCGGTAATTTTGCAGACGATGTAGATAGAGAAATATAATTAACTACTGTACTATTTTAAGTGTTTTCTCACGATCAGACATATTTCCATGTTTACGATGTTTTATTCTTAGTATGTGTATAATCAGAAAACATAATTTACAAATATCACCATGTACTAAGTACGACAGTGGCATTTCAAGGTCAAAATCATCAAAGTAAAAGATTGCAACAGACAACGAAATCATAAAATAGGTTCAGCTTTCTATTATGTAGGCTGTAACTAAGAACAGGCAGAGCAATCCATTAAATACTTAAACATAAGACCTTAAAAGAATCGAAATTTTCAAAATGAAATATTAACAATACAAATGTTGACGTTCAGATGTGAAAAATCGGACATTTTGTCACTATAACACAGGCATGTCAGAAACGAGGCACTGAATGTGCAGTATATGTGCGCGGGATCGCCTGTCTGTGCAGATTGCGTCATTCACGTGCTGCTCTTACCAGTTCTTAGCTGGAGGGGTGTAAAAGAATCTATTCTGCGCTTCTGGTGTTGGATTAAAAATTAAAGATAAATTACTGGAAGTATATCAACATGATACATTGATGTGACATGGAAGATTTTCCATTATATTTTTCCAGAAAATGTTTCCGTCTTTGGAAATAGTTTCTTTCTTGCTCCCTTACAACCTCAAGAGCCTCACAGGTATTCCTCGCTCAGTAGTTTTATAACTTAACAGCTTATCAAAATGGAAGTCGTAAGTCGTTTAACCTTTGACGGCAGTGTGAGAAGAAACTCAAGTTTGTCTTGCCTTGATAATAGTCCTACTGATTAAGAAATAAGCGTTGTCGAATATATTCTGAAAACTTTACTAATTTAATCTAAACGTCCACAACATTATTAGCTTGACATGGGGTGATGAAATCCTATCGTTTTAAAATAATTATTAGCTATATTTGATTCAGGAAAAATTAATAATTATTTTCTATGATTCCTGATTTCTCGTCTTCGTTATGTCTGCGGACTCACTTTATTTTTCGTAACGCGTTCACATTCACAGGTCAATCATTCACCATATTCAAAACAAGTGTAAAGATACTCATTGTGGTCTGTGATTTTCTAAGAAAATTAATTATTTTCAAATCCTAATCGCTTTTGAATTGCGCGTGTACAGTTTTTTGAGTGAGTGTAATTCAAAAGTACGCATTGACTAAATGGTAGTATTTGAGCAGCAAATAATTCTTCCACTTATCAGAATAAGAGATGATTTTATAATTTTATAAAACTTAGCTACATAAATAAGTTTAAAAAATGGTTAATAATAATAAGGAAAGAAAATGCAGTAAAATGTATAAATTGAAGGGAAACCAGCATATGTAATCATAATGTAGTTTTAATAATTTGTTTCTTGCACACTAAACACTGTGCATCTCCACGATATTCTGCACTGAGAAACATGTAGCGCCAATCGGGATTGAATCGACTGAAGGATTTTCGTTTTTCTGGGTTGCAGGACCTACTGTGTTCCTGGAACGATAACTTCTGCTACTGCAGGTACCGTACTGTATAGCCTGTCGCGCTTCCCTCCACACTGATTCACTCCCTCCAGGTAGGGGAATAGGAAACGTACAGTGCACAGAGACTATTGTACAATGTGCAGGGTTTTGACATGCCTGCTATAACACGAAGCAGAAACTAAAATAATTAAATTCCTGAGATTGACAGATAACATAAAATCAGAAGGGACATAAGTGAGACATAAAAAAGGGGGGAGGGGAGTCAAAATTATGGGTGATGATGGAAATATGGTACTTAAAAAATAAAACTCTCATTTTCATCCTTCAAATGTAGTAAAAAGAAAACCCTGGGATAAATAAAAGACAGTGTTCTGTCTCGTAACTAACAGAATGGTAACTAGGGGGACACAAAAATAATGGATTGTAGCTATTTCTACGTGTATTAAGCTTAACATAATGTTAATCAACTTCTTACACAATACATAAAAATATGACATAGGCTAATTTTAATTTTAAGCATTATTTTGTAAATGGGTCGTAAGTAGAAACATGATTAAACTATATAGCTCCTATATATAATACAATTAAACGCCAGTCTAAACTGCTTTTAGTTAAAAACACGCACATATTTGAAACACTATAAAAGTTTGAAAGTAAATACAGTACAAAAGATGTTGTATAAAAATTACTAACAATAAATATTCATTTTCTTTTAAAAATAATTACTTCAATTTTTGTGTACCTCAATTTTAATTCTTCCTGATGCTACCCAAAATAGTAGCCTAATTCATAAACAATTAAAAAAAAACAATTTGAACGAGGAAAGAGGAGAGCATGTATGGGCACATACAAAGTAAATAGAATCAAGATTTAAATCAGCACATTCTATTAATGAACACAAAAGTGTTATCGAAACAAACACTAAATTAGAAACCAAAAGTATGAGAAATATTGTATGATTTACAATTTTCCAAAATCACAAAGGGCTCAATGGCTTAAACTACAGAAAGGGAGCATTCAAATAATTAAGATATTTAAAAAATTTGTATCTAAATGTTTATTATGTGCCTGGGATGTTACTAATTTGTCATAGTATACCTATACCTACTATACACATTTAGCAATAAGATCACTTACTTATATTTACATATTGCCTAGTTAAAAGTCCACTTTTTAAGCATATATGCCTCCACATAAAGATTTTGTAAGTTGTGGCTCATCAACTAACAACTTCTGAATAAAGTGACTGGGGCTTCGATTCCTTATAGATTTTATGGGAGCTATTGTGAACAAAAGACTACGACACAGATTTTCTTGAAGAATTTTTTTTTTTTCATTTACACTTCATTATTATCATATCGACCCTGAATGGTCTCGTTAGTTAACAAAACACTTTTAGATAGTTACCTACACTTAATTTATATATTCAAATTTCGTTTGCCTACGTAAAAACACGTTACTTTAATTTTAGAAAACCTTGGAATTATGATATAATCTCTAGTTTAAAACAAAGAAATTTTATTAAAAATCTATTATCCAAACAGCAAAGATCACCTTAAACTAATCTCCACTTCCTTTTCCTTTACACGAATCGGTCATTGTTAAAGGGCACTAAGTCATTTCTTTCAGTATTGTAATAACCAAAAGAAAACTGTTCTACTAGCTTAACCGATTCACATGTATGGGTACATGTCATTATATTAAACTTACACTTCAAAATCCACTCCTAATAATCTCTTTAAATGTTGGCTTATCAATTCACAAAAAGTTTTTTTTTTTTTTCACAAAAAATGTTTTTTTTTTCTCCACTACTAAATTTTATGCAATAAAATCACATGGTTATCTTACGCAAACTATATCTATGTTTTTAACATCTGTCTTATCTCTGCACTTCCACACAACACTACCACATGTTAAAAAATAACTGAGACGTAACTGTCAAACTGACAGTAACTGCATGTTATACTTGTCTGCACTGCTCACATAACAAGATTCTTCTTCATAACAAACGAACTGTAGGAAATAGTGAAAGTTAAGTGAATGCCCCGGATCTATGCTCATACATGCAATCAGCTGGCAGCTCTCTTACAGACTGACTGAAATCTGTATCAATGACCCACTTATGCAACAAGTACTGTAACTTTCTTCCAGTTAAACAAGCAAATATGTTACAGTACCACGAAAAGAGTAATTAAAACTGGAAAAAGCCATGATGCAACAATATGAAATAAAAGATGTTATACTAGTACATAAACAACGGAAGTCTCAATAGAAAATAGACGTGGTGCAACATTGTGCAAAGATAGGCTATCAGTAATGTGATTGACTGTAAGAGATTTCAGCATATAACATCACTTAAAAAGTATTGTAGTTACAGACATTCAAGTAAATATGTATAAAAATATATATATAGGCTAATCATAACATATTCTGAGGAAATAAAAACTGAATGTTTTATTAATAATCAAGAGAGAAATATAAATTCATGGAAGACTCACAAAATCATACAAAACAAAAGAAGTACGAAGACGAACTGAAATAATATAGGATTTTAGCTGTGCCAACAATGTTATTTGGCCCAGAGTGATTGACATAAATAAAAATGTCATGAAAATTACTTGTACATTATTATCCTCACGTTTTACTGTTTCGCAACAATTCAGTTCTAAGTCATGTTATCAATGACATTCCTGTTCCTGGTTTATTTTCTTTAACCATACATCAAAAGACGTACCTATATAAATGACCATAATCAGCACATAAGTAAGAAGATGAATTTCCATTGTCTGTATTGCACATTAAGGAACTTTATCTGAAAAATAAGATTCTCGACTTCTATTTAAAAATGTTAACGTTTAAATAGACAAAAGTAATTAATTTTGTGCAAAATAGTGATATACTGAATTCACTTTTAATAGTCTATTTTCCTATTTATAAAAATCTGCAAACAAAATGTATAGGCCTATAAGTATTCAAATTGTAATCGTGGTTTATAGTGAAATTCCCATAATACCTACTCCGAAGGTCAGTTGTAAAACAATACTATACTATGACTATTCACCCGGGTAAGGTAAGATAAGACAAACACACCCACATCAACAAACCTCTCTAGACTTCTAAACAACACCAAGTGCTCTGTGTCTTTAAGCTAGGACGCCTACTTCTAACTTCAAAACAAACATCAGCTGTGGGGAAATATCTGAGATGGGTGCCAGGTCTTTTGGCAACAAGAGCTCCCAACCTTGTTGTGATACAGAAATTTCATTCTAAAAATATGCACCAACTGTTGGGCAACAGTACACAGGGAAACTGTCACTCTTACTACTAAATACTATGATTACATATAAAATTTAAGCAAGCAAATTTATTCTACATAAATTATAGGCCTACCCGATTATAAATTGTTGCATAGGTACTGGTAATTATATACCTCCAATGACACTTAATAAATGAAGGGTTCAGAACCATAGTGGGCCAAGTGCCATTTACTAAAATCGTAGAAAACAAGGGTTAAATGAAGTTATTATCATAATTCAATGGAAACATATAGCAAATAAAATAAAGTATACACATTAAAACTAAATGATATATCAACCTTCATTAAACTATGGCATTCACTTAACTTTAACCCTTGTTTTTAATAAGTGGAGCTTGGCACACTTTGGCTCTTAACCCTTCACATAAACGAATTTCATATAGGCCTACGACATAAAATAAGTTCAGGGAACTAATATCAATCATTCTACTGCCCTATTTTAACATTAAGATTTGAATATTTTAAATTATATTTCAAAGTGATAATATAGATAGATTTATTGAGAGAGAGAGAGAGAGAGAGAGAAACTCATCCGGCCTTAATTAAGGATGACCACAAGGATCCGGAAATTAATAGCAAACAAATACAATTAATTAAATATGAATAGTGTTATAAAAATAAAGTGTAATAATTAAGCACCATTGATTATCAATTGTAAAATAAAATCTTAGAAGATGACTAAATTATACTGATAAAAAAAGATTTTATTTTAAATTAGCATATCCTTAATTAAGGCCTTCTGAGTGGTATAAATGAAATTGTATAATCTGCAGGGAATCTTTGAGAATTTGCGAGATGATTTTTTGAATTTCAAGAGATGATATTGATAATCGTTTTAAAAAATGATATGTAAATTTTGGTAAAGAACTCCGAGCACCAAAAAATAAACCTGTCACTGACCAATTGAAGAGACGGATGTTATACTTGGCACTAAGGTAGGGAATACAAGGTTCATAAATGGCCCTCTTTTCCTGATCAACCTGATGAGCTTGGTTTAGATCTCTCTCCATGCGTATAGTTGGATCTATGATAATAGCCTTTTGTTGTTGCCTGTTTATTGCTATTATATCTGCTCTTCTGTGAGAGTCGTCTTCAGAAATGCAGTGGACCTCTTCATGAACTTCCCAACCCTTGTTCCGAAGAAGACAGTACAAACTTAATAATTTAAAAATGATCTATATAGAAAAAGTAGTTATACATAAAAAATATACAATTTCCTAAACTAATTAATCTATCGCAAATCTCAGTAATTTATTTGTTCAAACTTTCACTTACGTCTGGTTTTAGTGTATGTTTAAAAAGTGGTAATATAGGCTTTTAAGATAAAACTTCAATAGACATGGGGATGATTATCATCAGAAAACAGGCATTTATTTTCCTCTCTTAGGATTTTAGGTATGTCTATTCATACAAATTCATTTGTGCTATTGGTACTTCCAGAAATGAACTTAAATGTGAGTGACAAATGACCGCTAAAATTTACTAGAGCCCTCTCATTAAGAAAATGGTCATTTATGTGCCACCATAAATCTACCACATGGTCCTCCGAGCTTTTGTTATCCTTTCAAAGGAAACTATTCTAGGTATATTTATCGACCTTAAAAAATCCATCACCCTCAGGTTTGAACATTCCAGCATGGACACAAGGCTACTGAGGATGACTAATGAATCAGGAAGTGCGTTATTTGTAACTGATTAAAATGATTCAAAATCCTTGAAAGAGTGAGGATGGTAGAGACCAACAGGCCAAATACTTTTTAATTTTGTATAGTTCGCTTTGTTTTTAGCAGCCATTTATAATACATTTCAAGACTAAAATTATAAGCTTCCTGCTTTTACAATCCAATATTCTAACCAGAGAATGGCAAAATTATAAAATAAATTATATTCATGATGTATCAAAAGGGAGTATTAAAAAATACCGTACTGAATTTCATACAAAAAATACATTCCTCCACAGCTTATGATTTAGAGAAATGAAATAAGTTTTACCTATTTGAAATACAGAAGCAGCAAATCTAAGTAGTTTGTAAACAACAAAAAACGGAGTATTTGTGGTTCTGTTGAGGATTACAATTTGTAATACACTTAAATACCATATCTGTTGGCTTATGGTAAGACACATACATCAGTGTACATGACATACAGATAGTAGATAGATACCAAAAGAATCCAACTTTCGATATCTAAGATGCAAGCTCCTCTTATAGGATGACAAAGGTACCGGTATTTTAAAATTAAGTCATTACATTAGAATTAATATTTCGTAAGTCACGACAAATAACTGCACATGAAAACTGCATATCGTATTTTTAAGTATGTAACACTTGTTTACGAATGCTATCACATGACAGACTGGCATTTACATTAAGTATGGTGCAGGCAATAAACGTGCCTCAAATGGAAATCTGTCATCTACAATGATCATAAACAATACAACTTATGTTTCAAGTTGCTATGAAAGAATTCCACTCTGCAAGGTCAAGCCACTTGTTTAACATTTACTGTGAGGTATTTCATTACATTGCAAATGTCCAAGTCAAGACAAGGTTAGTTGTTTGGCAATACCTACAGATATCTATCCCTGGACTTTGCTAGTCTGACTGTATTAAGGTATACCTGTAAGACAGACTTCATTACCCCTATGACAGGATGATCAGTAAGGGATGATTATTTGCACAGATGAACTTCTGACGTGAGTGAGAAATAGCTAGTAAATTTTGTCTGAAGTTCTCTCATTAGGAACAATATGTTTCTGTTATGTGTCATAAATTTATCACATGGTGCAGATTTGAACTTGCGATGTGATGGCAATCACAGTATCCCCTAGATTAGATTTTGGCAGAAATCAGGTTTGTGTCAACTACATAAGAAAATACAGTCTTGAAAACAATTCTAGAAGTAGACATTGCTATAGGGGAAGAGGATAGTTTGTATAGCTTCTACAGTGGCGTATTGTGAGTGATTTAATTTAAATGGTGACATGATCACAAGAGGAGTTTCTACTCCTCTTGCATGATCATGAACTACTAGGCCTATTTTAGTTTGTGTCTCTCTGTTTTTGATATAAAACTATTAGTTAATGAAAGAAAGAAAGAAAGAAAAAGAGAGAGAGAGAGAGAGAGAGAGAGAGAGAGAGAGAGAGAGGAAAGAAGACGGACAGAAAGTCTTACATAACTAACTTAGCACATTTAATTCTGCATTTGCAATCATTCATTTTGGGACTTCCTGTGAAAATGTTCTTAGCATTCAACTCTTGTAATAATTTGGCATGGTCCAATCCTAAAAACTTACTTACTTAGGTTTTAGAGAATCCAGAAGTTCAGTGCCGCTCTCACATAAGCCTGCCATCGGTCCCTATCCTGAGCAAGATTAATCCAGTCTCTACCACCATATCCCACCTCCCTTAAATCCATTTTAATGTTATCATCCCATATACGTCTCGTCTCCCCAAAGGTCTTTTTCCCTCCGGCCTCCCAAATAACATTATATGCATTTCTGGATTCACTCATGTGTGCTACATGCTCTGCCCATCTCAAATGTCTGAATTTAATGTTCCTAATTAAGTCACGTGAACAATACAATGCGTGCAGTTCTGCATTGTGTAACTTTCTCCATTCTCCTGTAATTTCATCCCTCTTAGCCCCAAATATTTTCCTAAGCACCTTATTCTCAAACACCCTTAACCTCTGTTCCTCTTGCAAAGTGAGAGTCCAAGTTTCACAACCATACAGAACAACTGGTAATATAATTGTTTTATGAATTCTAACTTTCAGCTGTTTTGAGAGCAGACTGGATGGCAAAAGTTTCTCAATCGAACAATAACAGGCATTTTCCATATCTATTCTGTGTTTAATTTCCTCCCGAGTGTCATTTATATTTGTTACTGTTGCTCCAAGATATTTGAATTTTTTCACTTCTTCAAAGGACCTCTATCAACCAAGGGGAACTTGCAAGTTTTAATTTTATGAGTATTCCCAATCTCTCTCCCCTTTTTATAAATTTTTAGAATTATGAAACATTACCAGTAGTATCTTCTCATACAAAGAAAACTGTTTGCATATGAAGGTTTATTTGCTTTAGCTTTAAAGGGAAAATTAATTTGTCAGCAGATTCCCAGTAGACCTACTTATTTACACAATCCACACTTTACTTACTTGAATTGAATTGAATTTAACGGAGGGGGGGCACTATGGCCCAGCACTGCAACCTTGTTCAGATCTATTGTGCTAGCCCTCTGGTTATGCATTCCCTAACCCACACCAGCTGACCACATTAAGATTCTCTGTACCAGGTTTCGAGCAGGCAACCCCACTCGTCCCTAGGCCAACCCCTTCTATGCATTGCTGGCCAGCATTCAGGGAACACTACGGAATGATAATGAAATGGAGAAATGGTGACGGAATGATGTAAATGCCTAATTTGGGGAAAAGCAGGAGAACCCCAGGAAAAACCCCAACTGCGATCTTGTCCGCCACAAGTGTCACTATGGATTTTTTCAATGAAAAAATCCCAGACCTGACTGGGAATCAAACCCCGGCCACCTGCATGACAGTCTGAAGGTCTGACCATTCAGCCACCACAGAGGGTTTACTCACTTAATCTTAAATACATTATTTGCTCACAAATCACAAAATCATTTCACCGTAATCTCAATCCACTTCACCTCAAAGTCTGTGTAGTAATAAATTCAACCAATACAATTTCCTCGTAAGCAAGTTCAGGAGAAAAGGGAAGTCCCACAATTAACAAAATAATACTCATACAACTGCCTTAGCCAATCATATTTCTACGAGAAAAAGCTGTAAGAAAACTGTGGAAGAACTGTCACATAATATCTGGTAAAATTTTCTCTTCTCTTATAGCAGTGAAGAATATGATAAAAATGGAAAGCCACATTTTTATTTTTGTTCAGAAATGTAATTCTAAGAAAATGTTTCACTCAAATTGTAAATATCTACAAATTAAAATAGAAGGTGAAATGAAAGAAAAGGTTTAGTTAAAAAAAAAAATTTTTTAATCCTTAAAAACAATGAATTTAGGATAAATTATCTCTGTATCCCCAGATGGCACTCAAATTCCCTACAACTAGTGACAAATGCTTAGAGTTGGCAACACTGATCATTGTACGACTATTCTCAATAAAATACAATGAAAGTATGTGGCATAATATAAATTAATTTTTTAAATGGTTGATTCAACTGTAAATTTACAGATAGGCTATGAAATATCACTTCTTAGCCATCGATATAAGATATTACTTTTGTCTTTGAATTGTATATGCGCTTATCCTATAACATAGTTTACATCGATTCATGTCTTTGTATTGTATTATATTTATTAACATTCCATGGTATTCATACATTGCTTATAGTTAGAATATGGAACAAGTCAAAAAAATTAATACTACTATAAAATCTTAATTTATAGTCACAGTTTAGATGAAATATATACAGACGAGACTTATAATATAGTCTACTAGTACAACACAAAGTTTTAGTATCAATTTCATGAAGTGTTATTGAATGTCATGAATTCACCTACAGAATAGAAGGCGTGAGAAATTAGGTATTTCTTTAATTTGGCCCTAAATAATTTTATGTTTTGAGTTTCATTTTTTATATCGATAGGGAGGCTATTAAAAATTTTTACTGCCATATAACGCACTCCTTTTTGATAGCATGACAGACTTGCCGATGGAGTATGAAAGTCATTTTTTTGACGTGTATTTATGCTATGAACTGTTGAATTAGTTACAAAGTTTTCACGATTACATATGAGGAAGATTATTAATGAAAAGATATATGACAAGCCATGGGCATTATTTGTTGGGGAGTAGTGAGATTAGAATGAACTATAGTGCTGTAAAGAAGCTACATGAATAAAATAAAACAATAAATCCACCAAACAATATTGTTATTATACATGAGACATAAGTATCTTACATCTGTCTTAACTGTAATCCGATCGAAGTTGTTATATCTAGATATAGCCTACACAATAAGTAGTATCATCTTTAATTTTTCTCACCTAATACAATTGGCGATAATTCTGTAAAACTGTGTTGTCATTAATAACGCCTGTAACTTTTAATTTATCTTTAAATTCAGGCAAATTCTCCCAGGCTTTGCGATATTGTTTCTCATATTTGCAGTGTTTTCCCACTATCCCAACATTTTGCTTAGTTTTATGTCAAGATGCTACACAAGTGTTTCATCAGAAAACTTATCAGATAACTCATCTATATATTGTGTACTATCACACATTGTGATCAGATAACAAAGCACGTAAAAAGTTTTTTGTATTATCGGTGACTGATGTGAGTACACAATAGCTACACTACAGACCATTGTTTTATAAACTGTATTTTACAATACAGTATATGTCTTCCAATATATACATTGTAGGTTTAGTAGGTTATTTTACGATGCTTTATCAACATATTAGGTTATTTAGCATCTGAATGAGATGAAGGTAATAATGCTGGTGAAATGAGTCTGAGGTCCAACACCGAAAGTTACCCAGCATTTGCTCATATTGGATTGAGGGAAAACCCCGGAAAAAACCTCAACCAGGTAACTTGCCCCGAACAGGAATCGAACCTGGGCCACCTGGTTTAATGGCCAGACGCGCTGTTACTCCAAAGGTGTGGACTATATACATTGTAATTAAAATTTGTGTCAAAACTTTAGGTGCATATTCCTCTCATATAGAGGATGAAAAAATGTTACATATGAACATTGGTCTGAAAACACTTTATTTCCTTGTTACAGCCCTCTTCTTATAACTCTGCTTACATTGTATGATGCAGTATGCCTACATTATGAAATAAAAATAGCACACCACATGAAAATCTGTCTTACAGAAGTGTTAAAGATGGTCCCCATTAACATGAATACATGTATCAACTCGACACATTCAATCTCGAATGTGCTGATGTATCCCTGGAGAATACTGTTTTGTCTTGCAGCCTTCCAAAATATGGGCTCGAAGATTCTCTTCTTCTTGCATTGGGGTTCCATTTACAAGCTTTTTTAAATGATACCACAAATAAAAGGCTGTGAGTTTAGGTCTGGAGAGCGCAAGGTTCAAGGTATTCGTCCACCTATCAGTCTGTCACAGAACCTTTGTCTTAGAAATCGACGAACATTGACATCAAAGTGAACAGAAGCTCCATCATACGTGTTTCGTCATATTGCTAATGGCACATGGTGTAACAGAACTGGTAAGGTGTACTCTAAGAACTCTTTGTATCTTTCTCCGTTGAGTCTGGGTGGAAGAACATGAGGTCCCACCAGAACATCACCAACAATGCCGCCCCAAACATTGATATTTCCATGTGGTATGCTATTTTTATTTCATAATGTACTGCATCAATGTAAGTAATGTATAAAAAGGGCTGTAGCAATGAAATAGTGTTTCTGGACCAATGTCCATATAACATTATTTTATTCATCCACTCTATGAGAGTAAGACATCCCTCAAGTTTTGACATACGTTTTAGTTACATCCTGTATAAAATAGAACTAGACAAAGAGTAATGGTGTAGGTTCATAGTAGAAAAACGTCCATATAACATTATTTTATTCATCCACTCTATGAGAATAATACATCCCTAAAGTTTTGACATATGTTTTAGTTACATCCTGTATAAAATAGAACTAGACAAAGAGTAATGGTGTAAGTTCATAGTAGAAAATGGGGTAAAGAGGATCACATGTGGTAAAGTGGATCATATGTATATTGCCTAGATAAGGCAGCGCCACATGGATCACACATGAAAAGAAAACCTTTCTTCTATAAGTGCCACTAAAAATAGTTTTCTTTGCATGTGTGAACCATGTGCCGCTGACTTATCTAACAATACACATATGATCCACTTTACCACATGTGATCCTCTTTACCCCAGTTTATGGTACTTACATGTACAGGATGTAAACGATATAAACTGCCAAAAATACACGGTGAGCATAAATGATTGCCCTAGTTTGGGAATTTTTTTATAGACAAACCGTGAATGATACAACAATTGTACTGATATTACCAAATAAGGTATCTCTCAAAGTTTTATTTGAATTTATCCGCACGGTGTAATTCCACTTTTTACCGGGAGAGGACCTGAGTTTACAGAAATGGCGACTGATGTTGAGCGTGCATTTGTAGCGTTGGAATTTCATTCCACAAGATCAGTCATAACAGTGCAGCGAAATTTTCGAACAAGATTCCATAAAGATCCACCAGACCCCAAGACCATTAGACGATGGTTCAATCAATTAGTGACCACAGGATGTCTGTGTAAAGGAAAATCTCCTGGTCGGCCACGCATCCCACAAGAAACAGCTGAACGAGTGCGGGCATGCTTCCAGCGTAGTCCACAGAAATCTACACACCGCGCCAGCAGGGAGTTAGCTGTACCGCAAAAAACTGTATGGAGCGTATTGTGCAAATGATTGAATTTCAAACCATACCGCATAAAGCTGTTGCAAGCATTACAGCCTAATGACTACCATCTGCGGTTAGATTTCTGTTCTAACATTTTGCATCACATGGCAGAAGATGACGATTTCAGCAACAAATTGGTTTTCAGTGATGAGGCAACTTTCTTCCTCAGTGAGAAAGTAAACAGACACAATGTGAGAATATGGGGTACAGAAAACCCTCGGGTTTACGTGGAGCATACTCGTAACTCCCCGAAACTTAATGTTTTCTGTGCACTTTCCAACTCCAAAGTGTACAGCCCCTTCTTTTTTCTTCAACCCACTGTGTCAGGGCATTCCTATCTGGACATGTTAGAACAGTGGCTGATACCACAGCTGGAGACTGATAGTATTGATTTTATCTATCAACAAGACAGTGCTCCGCCTCACTTCCACAACGAAGTCCGGCAATTCCTGAACAACAGATTGCCAAACAGATGGATTGGTCGTGCGAGCAGAGACGATATGCAGCTATTGTCCTGGCCTTCATGTTCCCCTGACATAACATCCTGTGATTTTTACCTGTGGGGATATGTTAAAGACTCTGTTTTTGTACCTCCATTACCGGCAAATCTGCCAGAGTTACGCGACCGCATCATCAACGCCAGCGCTGCAATCGACATGGATACAGTTCATCGTGTATGGGACGAATTGGACTACCGGCATGATGTCTGCAGGGTCATAAGGGGAGCACACATCGAGCACCTATAAGGTATGTTTAAAAAACTTGGAGAGTTTCTCTATCTACTTGTATATCTAAATATTTTCTATATTAAATCGTTAGTCCACAAATAATTTTCGTAACTAGGGCAATCATTTATGCTCACACTGTATAATGGTGGCAGTGCATAAATAACTGAAGAAAAAAAAGTCAAATAATATTTTTCTGTAATTTTACTGTCAAGGCTTTCCCGGGAAAGAAAAGTCGTTTTGCGAGCCTAACACTTTTGAAAATGAGAATAGACAATCGTTATTTACTTTGCCCGATACCTAAGTCAAAGCAGTCATTTGTTACTCTGTTTGTGTCTTTGCCTGTCTTTGTTGTGTATTGGTATGTGTTAGGCGCAAAGTCATTCACGTTTAGTCGAAATGTAAACAAATAATTAGACTACTATCAATCTTAAAAAGATATTTTATAAATTAAAAATAAAATTTTAAGAAGTAATTAAATTTCACTCGACATTTTGTTCAGTAGACCAATATGTACTGTCTACAAAATCCTGGTAGTTTATATCGTTTACACTCTGTATACTGCTATGAAGATGATAATGAAGCAATAGAACGAGATTCCTGTAACTACTTGTGACAGTGCCAACCTTCAAGTGATTAAGGGACATTACAAAAAGTTATATGACTTCATAAATGTTTCTGATATAAGGCATGCTAAAAACATTCCTTGAAAACGATTTCATCACAATTTGTATCTGCCAATGTCTTTATGTTGAAAATGCAATTATTGTCTCCATCACAAAGAGATTTACAGGAATACTGTATAATGTCAATGTTATGTTTTATTTAACGATGCTCGCAACTACCGAGATTATATCAACATTGCCGGTGTGCCGGAATTTTTCCCACAGGAGTTCTTTTACATGCCAGCAAATCTACTGACATGAGCCTGTCGCATTAAGCACAATTAAATGCCAAGCCTGTCGCATTTAAGCACACTTAAATGCCATTGACCTGGCCCGGGATCAAACCTGCAACCTCAGGCATAGAAGGCCAGCACTATACCAACTGCACCAACCAGGCCAACAGAACACTGTATATGATTCTACAGTATGTGAATATGAGTTAAGTCCAGAACAGTATTTTGTTTGCTACATAATGATTGGTTATACTAGATGAAACCTATGATTGAGGTTCTGGCTGATATGGAGGCCTAAATTTATTTTCGGGCAGTGGTAACGTACCTACATCTCACTTGACAATATGTGTCAGAGGAAGAATAATATCTGAAGTCTGATTAGTGTAATACAGTACCATATGTTACTATTCAGCGATGTGTGCAACTCCCATTATTTTCTGACTTAGTTGCCTTATGAGTGATGCCTTAATAGTGTCACTTAAGAGGTTCAAACCTGTCTTCGGACAGTTGACTAAACAACAACAATAACTTGATGAATCACTGTTCGATATGAAGAAACATATTGTGATCTAACAATTTATGAACAGACAAGTACAAACTAACCAATTTTCACATTTTTATGGCCACAAAGAGAAGATTATGTCATGTTCCTTTTTCATGTTCTCTTCACAGTAAGTTATCAACACGATCAGTAGGCCTATATGGTTATCAGTGCTGATAATATATTTTTGAGTAGGTTCTTATAAATGCAGTATAGAAGAATTATTTCTTCAATTAAAGAGGAAATTGTTTAGTTGAACTGATGAGTAAATGGCAATTTCAAATTTATGTATTATTTCTGTCAGAACAGCAGACACGTTATTGCTGAACAACATGGATTTAGAAAGGGAAGATTGACGATTGACATTGTAGCCTATTCACTATAAATCAGATACTTGCGAGAAGAAGAGAATATATAATCTTGAAACACATATATTGTTCATCGACTATACGAAGATCTTTGACAAAGTAAACAGGACAAAACTGTGGGAAATATTATTCAAGAAAGGCTCTTCTCCCCAATTAATCAGAGCAATACGAAGTTTATACTACAACACCAACATATGCACTGATAAGGGAAGAGGACCAAGAAGACAAACAGAAGAAATTAGTGGTGGTGTTAAGACCGGTGTCCATTATCGTCTGCATTTTTTAATATAGGCCTACATCTTAGCGATGCCATTCAAACATCGCTGAATATTTTAAACCATGATTTTATTAGTGGGACAGCCATGAATTGTCTACTTTTCGCGGACGACCAAGTTGCAAATTCAGAGGAACATCTTCAAATTGTTGCTTGCAAATTAAGCCTATATAATATAAGTGAGGAATATAACCTTAAAATAAGCGCAAAAACAAAAACAATGGCATTTACAGGGAATCATCACAAAAGATCAAATATAATTAGTTAGGCCTATAATTCAGAAATTATAGAACAAGTACGTAAGTAGCTTTACTACTGCTCTATGGCACAGACATGGACGTTGTCCAAAAGAGATAAAAGATGCATAAGTTGGAAGCTTTGGAGATGAGGTTTCTACGTTAAATGGCAGGGATATTGATTAACTGAATACAAACAAAGCGAGGCTATCAGGAAGGAACTACAGATTGAAGGAATTATACAATACAAAGAAGATCATCAATACCGATAGAAGGGACATTTAGACAGGATGGAAGAAGACTGCATTCTGAAGAAAGTTTTTCAGTATGTTCCACAAGTGAGAAAAAATGTGGGTCACTCAAGACAACGGTGGAGCCAGGAATTCTAGTGGGAATGGAACAGGCCAAAAGGCTAAAGTCTGTTGATGATGATGAAGACGATGTATTTTTGTAAAAGAATTTAAAATATATTTCTGAAATTAACGAGAAATGTCTATGGACAATGGATTATGTCTTCAAAAATTACTCGTCTGTCATTAGAACTAAATTCGTCATTTAGGCCTACATCGATGGCTAAGAAGTGACTCTGTATTATTTAAAATAGCTACGTTATTATGTTCACGCAATTGGATACTTAACGAATATTCTGTCCTCGAGTAGAAGATCTTGCATAGCAGAAACATTATAAAAAGTTTGTCTATTTTGAAAGGAATTAATTTTTAAAACAGTTTTCTGATTCACTTGCAAATTAACAGATGAGGTATCACTTCTTATTTATCAACTGCTTGAACCTCACAAGCGATACCAACATGGCACCACTTATGAGGCAACTAGGTCAAGAGAATAATGGGATAGGGTGGCCAGTTCCTTTCCCCCTCCATTGCATACATCGCAGATTAGCTATATATTAGTAGTAATAGTAGTAGGTTTATTTTGCCTGGCAGAGTTAAGGCCATGAGGCCTTCTCTTCCACTCAACCAAGTTTCAATAATATACATGAGATACAAAATTTGATTACAAAACAACACAAAAGAAAATACCTTAGAAATTGCACTAACTTCAGATGCATACAAACAATTCTTTTTTCTCTGACATACATCGTACTGCCTGATAATAGATGTAACAGTATATATATCAGCCAGAATCTCAATCAGAGATATAACACTTCTTAGCCACAGATATACTGGTATCTCTTATTCTCAAAATGTTGTCTTGTGGTTAAAGTGGGTAAAAATTTCAGCTTCTTCATTTATTTTGGTGCCACATGAGTTATTTCATTTTTAAAAACGTGTTTACAAAAGGCATACATCAACTCTTAAAATAATAATAATAATAATAATAATAATAATAATAATAATAATAATAATAATAAACAGGACATAAGCCTTTACAGTATTTTTAGACAAGCAACTTAGTACCCATTTTAGTTGCAGCATCATGCAGTGCACCTCAAAGAAACCAATAGTCTGTTGTTCTCAGGAGACTACTATTCGACATTATGCCAAGTAAACAGCTTGTATGTTGCCAACAAAGGGTTCACAAACATTTTTTGTAAAGAATACAATTCTAAAATTAAAGACTATTTTTTTAACTTTTGACTCAAATCAGATGAAAAACATTGCTGTCAATGAACTCTATACCTTCAAGCAACAGTGATCATGATTCTCATATTCTTAATCTGTTGCTCTCATCATCATCATCTTCATCATCATCCTCCTTGGTGATGAGATGGTCGTTGCATACTTATCAATGAGACAGAAGCTTGCGGCTTCAAACCCAACCAAGGGCAAGGGGTTTTTAAAAGTAGTTATGACTCAATTTTTCAACTTTATAGTTTTAAAGTTATCATTATAAAATTTTTACCGCATGTTTATGCACTTTTCAATAAGTAGAGCCTATATGCTTTACCAAATCTGAACTACGGTACCAGTATGTACCTACCTTTTTGATTCTCAAGTTATTAGTAAATTATTAATTACCTTTTATAATTATTATTTCATACAAAAAGTATATATCCTCTGATTGAGGATGTAACTTTTATGTGCATCTATTATCAGGCAGTAAATCTCACTTGACGATATGTATCAGAGGAAGAAGAATTGTTTGTATGCATCTGAAGTCTGACTAGTGTAATATGTTGCTAGACGGCGATTTATGCAATGGAGGGGGGAAAGGAACTGGCCACCCTACCCCATTATCTCCTGGTCTAGTTGCCTCATAAGTGATGCCTTCTTGGTATCACTTGTGAGGTTCAGACCTGTCTTCGGACAGTTGACTAAGTAACAACAAACAAAAAGTCTCTTATAACAGTTTTAATCTGAGCTGAAATTTTACACTCTCACAAGTGTATAAACAAAAACTGCTCTGGGTTTGTGGTAGACATAACCAAAGTTCCTAAGTGTTTTCTCGGGATTAATCCTGTTTTCCTCCAACATTTCGCCATCATTATCCATTTCAATATTCATAATCATCATTTCAATAGTACCGGTAATGTTACTAGTACCATATAAAATGATCTAGCTGATGTTGTAGTAGGTATATTGTGATTAGCATGGCATGCTCGTTTTTCATCAAGGCAGCTCAGGTTCGATCCCTGGCCAGATCGTGATGAAATTTGTGGTGAACAAAGCAGGCATTGCAGAGGGTTTTCTCGGGGTATTCCCAATTCCCTCTATTCTCCCACGAACACATTCCACATTCTGCTCATTTGCTCTATCATCTTCACAATTTAAAATAATAAGCTGGAGTGAAGTCTCCCTCCAGATTTCATAATTTAAAATATTTTAGCAATGTTAAGTTCACTAACAAAATAAATTAGGCATTTATTTACTTATGGCTTTTAAGGAACCCGGAGATTTATTGCCACCCTAACATATGCCCGTCATTAGTTCCTATCCTGAGCAAGATTAATCCAGTCTCTACAATCATATCCCATCTCCCTCAAATCCATTTTAATATTATCCTCCCATCTACGTCTCGGCCTCCCCAAAGGTCCTTTTCCCTCTGACTTTCCGACTAACACTCTATAGCCTATGCATTTCTGGATTCGCCCATACGTGTCCTGCCCATCTCAAACGTCTGGATTTAATGTTCTTTGGTGTTTCGTAACAAGCTGATGGAGATAATAAAACAATGCATATGTTACACCGATAGACTGATAAAGTTAACCTTGAATGAAAGGTATCACCTACCTTGCAAAGGTACAGTTGTCACATCATGTGACCTTGAGAAGAAATGTGATCTATACGGGAGATAAAGTACGCCTCATATTTCGAAACGTGTATATTTAATGTTGCCAACATAGTGTTCTCCTTTTCAAATTATGTATATAGTACGAATAATGCCAAGCCAAGTAATTTTGTCATTTCATTACTATAGGTCGTTCAGGGCCAATAAAACCGACATACACTGCATTTATTTATCATTTAATTTTGTTTCTTAATTTGCCCTTAACTTTTAATTTTCCGTTAAAAGGGTTTGTTTTCCTTCTTTACGAAGGAAGAGTATTATGCTTACCCACCCATAATAGGTAGGCTTTCCCCTTTGGCCGTTACAGTTCCTAATAGCTCACCTAGCAACATCCATAAACATCAAAGTAACAATATAATTTACAGTTTTACCCTAAACATCTTAATTGTTATAATCGCAAAATAATTATGTACTATTAAATATTTGTGAATTAAAACTCATTACTTACTTGTAGACGCTGTCAACCAAATTTAAACAGACGCAAATTTAGTTGATTCAACCATTTTACCCATCACTGCCATTACCAGATACGTGATACCAACGTTGCTATATCAAAACAGGATACAAGATGACATTTTGTTGTAATCGTCAATACCATAATCATCAATGTAAAGATGTATTTTATATATACACTTTTTAAAGTGATCTATTCATTACGTAAGATAATAAATACACCCTAAAATTCGTCGTAAATATTGAAGAGTGATGTGACGAGAAGTGTTTCTAACATTGGCTAACCTGTATTCTATCATACTACAGAAATGTCAAGAATTACAACCTAGCGGGATTGGTTGCATCATTATTTTAAACTGTCATCTGATGTGTTGTAAATAAACACTTGCACGTGCATATGCTAGAATTGCGCATACCGTAACCGATTGTTATTATCATCGAGGTAGAACTTGTTAATTTACGTACTCAAAGTAATGTCTTAATTACTCATTTATAAATGGGCATTGGTATAACTATAATCTGTCGCAGAGAGAAACTGACCCTACAACGTAATTTTGATATTTACTTTATTTTACAAAGAAATCTTAATAATGCTTCAGTATCTTAATGCAAAATATTTTAAGCAGTATGTCATGTAATATGGGTTCCTTCGTATTAAACTTAATTAAATATTAAAATATAGGCCTATCGGTTCACTCTCACATACAGTCCCTGGCCAAATCAATATGACCACTTAAGGAGAGAGGATAATATTTTTTTATGAAAAATAGTAAATTTTCAAAAAAGAAAAATCTTCTTTAAAATATTCTGTGATATGTGTGGAACACATTGCATAACATTTTGTGGGTATTTGTGCCCTTATCGGGTGTCGAGACGCCATTTTTAAACTTCCTGCGCTCTGAATTTGTAAATCATATGCCCCTTTCAGGGACGTCGCTGGGGGGGGGGGGTGCGAAAGGGTGCGCAAGCACCCCATAAAAAATCGGAGCACCCCTTTCCGCACCCCAAAGGTTATTTAAAGCCCTGATTTGGGAAATTTATAAAAAAAAATACTAGACATAAGGTATTTTGAAGAACAAAAACGAACATATTCCTGTAAGTGTGTAAAACAAATTTCACTAAACGCGAGAAATGAAAACTAGCCATTATTCAAACTGTACATAACATTTGACATTTTACACGATTCACAGTTAAACTCAAATCAACGTTAGTCTTGTTTTTATTCCATCACTAAATAGCGTTACACCTGCTTGAACGCAGTTAGCATTAATATGTATCGCTGCAATACAGTAAGTAGACTCGACAGTGAACATTCCCGGATGTCAGACTCATTATTGGTAAACCTATACGTTATATTAATTATTATTTTTCAATATATTTAACATTTTTATTAAATGAAATTAACATGACTATAATCTACGTAGAACAACAAGACTGTATGTGAAGTTTCAGGAAGATTAAATGAATATGAATTTTCATATGACGTCATATTAGTTGTGTTACGAACTGAGCGCTTATCATGACAATGATGTACGGATGTACCTATGAGAAAATCTTCCATCAATGCGACAGTGCAGTATACAGTTGACTTCTAACATAGTGAATGTGTTCTTACGAGTTACTAGTTTAAATAATATTTTGTTCATAATTATAAGATATACTGTAAATGATTTGTTTGTAAAAAGACAAATTCTAAAGTCTGTTATAATATCTACCGGGCAAAAACGTAATATTTCGGACTTCTCATTAAAAATTACGCAGAAACAAAGAAAAGTAAGTGAAGATGAAGATGTTATAAAAGAATTTGAAAGTGAAGTGAAAGCGATAGAGTATAATGTACTCGTGCTTAATGAGAGTGAAAAGGGCTTCCCTCTCGATATAGCTGAATCAGTTTCCGACTGTTCTTAACATTTCGTGTTAAATGAATACCCGAAAAGAACATTTGGGAAGCAGGAGAAAAGTTTCCAGTCTGAATGGTTTAAAACTTTCCCCTGGCTGGAGAATAGTGTTTCCCAAGATGCTGCATTTTGTTTGGCGTGCCGTTTTTTTCGACTGAGAGTGGTCGTTGTTCGTCTCTAACAACAAAGGGCGGAAAAAAGATGAAAAAAAAAAAGCACTATCCCCGACACACAGATAAAAAACATGAAAATGTTGAATCACATAAGAAAAGTTGTGCTGCGTGGGAAGAATACCGACGCATGAAAATAAGAGATCCACAAATATCAGTTGGGACCTTGATAAGCTAAGCATACGCAATTAAGGTGCGAGAAAATCGTATGTATGTTGGACAAATAATAGAATCCTCAGGTTTACTGCTATACAAGGTATCGCTCAGAGAGGCAACAATGAAACCCAAGATAATGAAAAGCGCGGAAATTTCTTAGTTACTACAGCTAATATCTAAAAACAATCCCATTGTACAAAACAAACTAAAAGAAAAGAAAGGCCAAAAAATGCTAAGTATACTCATCCATCAATTCAGAATGAAATCTTAAATGTCATTGCTCGTGTTACTCTTGAAGTTGTGAGCAAACAAATAAACAGCGTTATTTATTTTGCTATTTATGGTAGACAAAACTAAAGATGTTAGTAAAACTGAACAGTTATCTGTCGTTCGTTTTTACTGAATGACAAAATTCATGAACGCTTTTTAGGTTTTAGACCAGCTAGGCTAACTTATTGGACGCCACTTCACTTTGTATAATAATAATAATAATAATAATAATAATAATAATAATAATAATAACAACAATCATAATAATAATAAACAGATGTATATTATGTGCGCAAGTGCATGAGAAAACATTTTGGATTTTTTATGTACCATATTTTTACAGCTCGCACCCAATCTTTTACAGCTCGCATCCCATACGCACCCCCCTTGCTCTGATCCTGGCGACGTCACTGCCCCCTTTGATTGTTGTTTTCGGTAACTTCATTTTTTTGCCGCATTGCCAGATAAAAATGGATATAATTTCTGAACTGTTAAAGATACATGCATGAAATTTAGAACACACATTCTCTAGACTATTAGAAAACTTTTCTCTGTAACAGAATTTTGCTAATTGATTTTATTTTAAAAACATATCTGTCTGTTTGCAAGAAAGGAAATAAAGAAAATGTTACTGGTTAATTGTTTATTTTACAAATGTAGGGACTAATATCAAGATTCTGTTACAGACAGTTTGTAGAACATGCTTTTACAAGTAAATTGTAAAAACTGTTTGAATTTATCTTTGAAAATTGCTTAGATATATCGGTTTTAGTAAAATCCTGTCTTGGGTACATTTTTTTTTTCAGATCTGGGCCCCCAAATAATTTTTTCAAAATATTTATATTTGGTTGAGTTGCTATAGCCATGAGCTCTCTATATACAAAAATTAATATTTTGCACTAAATAAGAAAAAAAGTTAAAAAAAAAAATACTGTCCTCTCCCCTTAAGAAAAACCAATTAAGTGAGCTTGAAAGTATTAAGACAATGTTTTATTTATCTTTATTGTGTGAATTGTAACTATACATGTATTTAGAAGGTTAACACTGATGACAGGTGAACATTAAATGTACTAAGTAATACAGGGACATCATTTTATTTTTACTTCAGTTGTTATTGTACCTGAGTTTTTGAATGTACTTCACTCCCCCCCCCCCTTCCAATCATCCTCCACACAGAACCAAGGCCGCGTATGCAGTACTGAGTTAGTGAGTATAGTACGTTCCAGAAATATGTTTGCGTTTTCCAGTGACGAAAGAGCTTTCAATATGGAATCATATTTTTGCACAAGTACTGTCGTCCGTTTCCCTATGTCGCATCCCGGTTTCTCCCACCTGCTTCTGTTCGCCCCTCTGTAAAGTCTAGTAGCTGGGCTGTCTTAGCTCTTTTCTGGAAACATTAATTTCTGTTAGGAATTGGACGTCTACATAATACCATACAACTTTAAAATAACTTAAATAAAAGGGCCTCGTTAAGTAATTAACTGTCACGTGATTCCCCCCCCCCCTTTCTACGACCCTGCGACAAAATCACTTGATCGGACAGTAGATAGCATTTCTGAGTAATTTTATCTTTTCGGATCGGGCAGAAGTGAAGATTAAATTTACAGTATGTAAGGTGCTCTTTTATAGAGTAGGTACAGAATTATTTCAACATGAGTTACTAGTACGAAAGCCGAAACTGGTAATTGGAATTAGGTACAATAGTCTATAGTGCGATAATATGCACAAAAGAACTGAAGCCTATATCGAAATGAACGGCCATTTTTAAAAAATGTGTTTAAATATCCATATTATGATTATTTTTCAATTTAACTTCATTCTCTATATTGTACGCTAATGTGCTGTAACAGTACAATATACACTGCATAATTAATACGTCCGAATGAATAGCTCAATTCGTGAGTAAGAACACTTGTTGTTAGTACAGTACTGTATTTTGATTAAACAAAAACCTAATGAAAATTATCAAACTCAAAATTGCGATATTTCCTAGTTTACATAAATGGATGAAGTACTTTTCTTCCCTCCTATACCTAGTAAAGTTGTTGTTGTTTTCTAATGCCAGGCGTTTGACAATAAAGTGATTTGACCTCTTGCACTCCAATATTTTTCAAAGATATTATCATGACCAGCCAATGAAGCACAGATTTTGAGGTGTTCCGAATCCATTTCTTGGTTTGAGTTGCACAATGGGCAGTTAGGGGACTGATATATTCCAATTCTATGCAGGTGTTTAGCCAAACAATCATGGCCTGTTGCCAATCTAAATGCAACTACAGACGATTTTCGTGGTAAATCAGGAATTAACTGTGGATTTTGATGCAGAGAGTTCTACTTTTTCCCCTTGGGATTATGTTATCAAATTTTGTTTGTTGAAGTCTGAGTATGTAGATTTAATAAATCTCTTCATGAACATTTAGTAACAGGTCTGTAAGTAGCAGTGCTGCCCTTCTTTGCTAAAGCATCCGCATTCTCGTTTCCCAGGATTCCACAATGGGATGGTATCCATTGGAATACAATTCTTTTATTGAGTGATATTAATTGAGAGATCATTTTAGTTATTTCTGCTGTTTGAGATGAAGGTGTGTGTTTAGAGACGATTGATAGAATAGCTGCTTTGGAGTCTGACAATATAACTGCATTCCTAAATTTATTGATGTGGCATAGAAGATTCCTGAGACATTCACTTACTGCAATGATTTCACTATCAAAACTTGTTGTTCCATATCCAAGTGATCTATAAAGTGAGAAGAGACAGTACGTAACACCTGCACCGGCACCTTGTTCTCTGGAGATCAAGGATCCGTCAGTGTATAAATGAAGCCAGTTTTGTGGGGGGTACCTAATATTAATTGTCTCTAACGACAATTGTTTCAGTATTTCAGTGTTTACTTCTGATTTCAGTATTTCTTCTGTTACATTTAGATTATATTCTATATTTAATAGAGTTAAAGGGTTTGGTTTAATTTGTAAGTTTTCTTTTAAATTCGGGATATTGATTTTCTGTTTTAATTCTTGAACAATGGATATGAAACTTGTTTGAGTTTTCAATCTACAGAGAGGACTGTATGAATGCCAATTGTTTCCTGGTAATCTGATAAGTTTTTCATATTGAATCAGTGCTTTTTCTTCTACTGTCATTTTGATAATGTTAATATTAGTGAGGAATCTCATAGAATCTATTGGAGTTGTTTTGATTCCACCAGTAATGAGTCTGAGAGCTTGGTTTTGAACATATTCTATGTCGTTTATGAAAGGTGAAGTAATTAAAATTTCTCCGCAGTATGTCAGCACTGGCTGTATAAACATTTTGTATGTAGTGTTCAAAGTATTCCTAGAGCATCCCCATTTCTTTCCTGCTAGTCTTTTTTAGAAGGGAGAATCTTTTACGAGCTTTTTCAGAAATGTATTTCAAATGGTTGCTCCATGTTAACTTACTATCGAAAATAACTCCAAGATATTTGGATTCATAAGTCCTAGGAAGGTGTTGGCCATTGTATTGGATATTGAATTCTCTTTCTTTTTTACCGAGTGAAAATATTTGGTAGTTACTTTTGCTTAAATTGAGTGACATCAAATTTGATGTATTCCATAAAATGATGTCCCTGTACATTCAAGCCTGATTTAATGATTGAGCTAATATTCTGTGACACCTTTGCCCGAATCACAGCCTGTACCCTGCAAAGCATGTTGTCTATGCACAACAAGCTCATATCTTTCAAGTGCTGGTTGTGATGCCAGTGATACATTAGTGGTACCTTTTCAATTAAATTTATCTTATTAGTGGCATTGTTTTTAGAAGCTCCCAAACATTCTGTATCAGATTGAAGTCAGGTAAATTGCCCAGTCATTCCAATTAGAAGTATATTATGGTTCTTCAAGATCCTTTTGACAAACTTGTCGTGTGACAGTGTGCACCATCTCGCATAAAAATCGGCTCTTCATTTTTGTTGAACCAGTCCCGGAGTTGTTGAATCAGGAGAGAATGCAGAACTCATTATGTTACTAACAACATAAAGCCTTCCCAAGCTCTTACCACTAATCATAACTGAGTTTGGATGCTTCATTGTTCTTCAGCAGTGTGCTCTGAGACAAATAAGTTACATTGTCATGTCTGTATTCTGTTTGGGGGTGAAAATGAATGGTTATCATCTCTGATTAACATTATAGGTACAGTAACTTTTTTCTTATTCTTACTATGTTAAATTTATAAAAATTACCTGGCTGACACAGTAAAGAAGTTATAACGTTGATCAGTGATGATAAAAGTATTAAAAGAGCGTACCAAACAATGAAAAAAATGAATTTTAAATACTGATATAGTCACAATCATGCCATGGTATGAAAGAAAAATTTCACAACCTCGAGCGAGATTTGAACCTGCGACTTCCTGTACTCTGGTCAGGCGCTCTACCAACTGAGCTATCGAGTTCGTTTCACGCCAAAGGCTCGAAATTCTCCTCTCATACTGGCGACTCTGTTATAGAGTACTGTCCATAGCGTCTGATCTAGTCAGCACTGCTTATGGGTGGAAAGAAACATTGTAAATGTAAACTTCATCTTATGATGTTGGATGACGTATATACGTCCGTTGATGTGACATATTAATGAATTTTAAATACTGATATAGTCACAATCATGCCATGGTATGAAAGAAAAATTTCACAACCTCGAGCGGGATTCGAACCTGCGACTTCCTGTACTCCGGTCAGGCGCTCTACCAACTGAGCTATCCCGCTCGAGGTTGTGAAATTTTTCTTTCATACCATGGCATGATTGTGACTATATCAGTATTTAAAATTCATTAATATATCACATCAACGGACGTATATACATCATCCAACATTGTAAGATGAAGTTTACATTTACAATGTTTCTTTCCACCCATAAGCAGTACTGACTAGATCAGACGCTATGGACAGTACTCTATAACAGAGTCGCCAGTATGAGAGGAGAATTTCGAGCCTTTGGCGTGAAACGAACTCGACAGCTTAGTTGGTAGAGCGCCTGACCGGAGTACAGGAAGTTGCAGGTTCGAATCCCGCTCGAGGTTGTGAAATTTTTCTTTCATACCATGGCATGATTGTGACTATATCAGTATTTAAAATTCATTAATATGTCACATCAACAGACGTATATACGTCATCCAACATCGTAAGATGAAGTTTACATTTACAATGAAAAAAAAGTCATTATCTTCTTCTAGAGTCGGTCACAAAAAATTTTGATAGAAATCAGAGAAACATCTGCTGTATAAAAAGATATAAGACTAGCAGATTTTTGTCCGTCTAGCCAATATCTACACCATAGCTTCGCCACTGAACAAAATTTATATTCCAGTTATCTAAAACTTCACCTTTACCTTTTCCGTTTTTGATTTGTGTTATTACACCATGAGTTTTTTATTTTCTATCACTAGGACCAGGATTCGTGTACAAATGCATATTTTTACAACGTCTGTGATGAAAAATGTGCAAAGTTAATCGTGTAGGCCTATATTTTTGCATATTTAAGGTGTTCTTGTATATAATAGACTATTGTGCATAGGCCTAAGGTATATTGTAGCATATTTTCAGGATTTTGTTGCATAGGCTAAATCTCCCAAATCTACTTTTCTGTAAAAAAAAAAAAAAGAAACAAAGATTCTGGACTATTGCATTTATATTTTCTACCATCAAATCCAAAAAAAATTGCTTTAGCCTACTCAATACAGTATGTCTTATTAGGTTTTTTCTGTCTTCCAGTCAACACTGGCTATAATTTAACTATAGGTAAACTATTTTCACACACCTAATATACATAATTATACTCGTAAATTTCTTTATTTCCATAATGAATTGGAACTTTACATGATGCTAGTACAGTCTAGTATATACAGTCACGAAGCTTCAGTTTATGAGGGTACTAGAAACAATAGACTGTGCAGGTACTATTTCGCATTGTCTGTAATGAGGCGATAGTGGCGATCCTAGTGGTTAGCAACTATCTGTGGATGCATATTTACTACGTATTGAGCTTCGTGACTGTATATATTAGACTGTGATGCTAGTCAATTATTTCCCATTATTCTTTCCGTGCTTCGGTATGAAAAATGTAATGACCAAATGCAATCTGAAACGAAAACTTAGTTTCAGAAAACCAGAATAATGAATGGTGTGATGAATACAGAACTGAGCGTTTTCCGAGATAATGGTTTAAGAAATCTAAGATAACAGCATATATTACTGAATATGAATATGAATATGGGCCAGTGTTTACTGATTCTATTTTACAAACTTACGGAACACATAATGTTACTGATTAATTTTCCAACTTCTTTACTGTGTTAATCTTTAGGAATTTACCTGGCGACTAGTTTCTAAGTTTCTTCATTGTCCAAAGCCTAATGGAGATCATCTTCTGGTTTCCAGATAGTCGGTGATATAATATAAGTGTTAAAAGTGTATGTAGAAAAATGAACAAAATGTTAATTCAGAAAAGAAAGACTTTGAAGTTCTTCAGTCCAAGTCAATTACTGCACTGAAAATACATCTACATACCTATACTGTAACTAGCTTTTACTAATATATTGACAACAAAACATTAAAAAAAATAATGAATTTAAATTGCTTTAGTCCAAGTCAATTACTGCACAGAAAATACCGGCACTATGTACATCATGAGTATCATGACGCATTTATATAAGGCACCATAATATTTCTGATAATTCGAATTACAATCCAGAAATTCAATTAATGTATTTGAATATATATCTTATGTTGGATAATTTGAATTTACCACCACATTTTTCAATGTATGAATTCACTTTTACGTTCAATGTGTGTAATATTAAACTCAAAGTGTCATGTGTAAAAAAAAGTCCCAATTGAAGGGCTTAGTGGAAGAAGGGGGTATCCCTCAAAAGTATGTTTTTGAGATATTTAGCATTTTGTTCGATTCTCTGTAACTTAAGGAAAATAATAAGAATCACAAAGTCTTTTGGGTAATGTGTTAGGTAGGTATTGAACTAACTTTCTGCAAATGTAGAGCATAATATCTTGATTATTATTGTTATTGTAGGAAAATTTCACTTATGATATACTATATTTTACAACAAAGAAAGAAACAAACTTTGAAAGGTATTAATCAAAAGACACTTAAATAAGATTCATTTGTTTGTCTGTTGAGTCAACTGTCCGAAGACAGGTCTGAACCTCATAAGTGATACCAACAAGGCACCACTTATGAGGCAACTAGACCAGGAGGTAATGGGTTATGATCATTGTTTTCTACTTCACATCCATTATCTGATTTCAAATTTAAATAAAAATTGTGATGGATTGGAGACATGAACTTTAATATGGACAGTATGTCAGGACACTAAGCAGCTTTGATGAGCATTCCATCGGAGTGCTTTGGTTTCATAACTGTGCTTGCTATACAGGGTGTTAAAAATATCCAATATTTTAGGAGGTGTTAGTATGCATCAAAACAAGAAAATAATGTCTAATAAACATCGGTCCTACAACACATACTTTCTGAACACTTCTTCATAGGAGGTGCCTAATCTAATGTCCACTCATCGCAATGCATTTCTCTGCCCTTTGGCGTAAGGAATCACGCACTCTTTGAAATTGACCTGATTCCTTTATGTGTCCCCATAACAAATGTCTAGGAGATTTAGGTTTGGGGAACGAGCTGGCCAAGGTGTGGAGCTTTCCCGACCACTGCAGTGGTCTTGAAATATCAACGTCAGATGTTCACGCACATTGTGGTGAAAATGTGCTTGTGCGTCATCGTGTATGAACCACATCTGTGTCCCCGTAACCAAAAGTCTAGAGGATTTATGCTTGGGGAATGAGCAGGCCAAAGTATGGGGCTTCCCCGACCATTACAGTGGTCTTGAAATGTCAACGTCAGGTGTTCATGCACATTGTGGTGAAAATGTGCTGGTCCGCCATCGTGTATGAACCACATCTGTAGTCCTGCTGACATGACACATTCTCAAGCAAGGCAGGCAATATATTAATAAGAAAGTCCTAAAAGTCTCTGTGGTAGCACATATGGCCCTATTAATCTTTCACCAAGAATGCCTGCCCATACGTTGATTGAGAATGGGTACTGATGCCTCGTTTCTTCAACTGCATGGGAATTTTCATCAGCCCACACATGCTGATTATGAAAATTCACAACACCATCTCTGCTGAACCCTGCTCATATCCGCAACCAGACTTTTGTTTTCAGTATTCCTTGCGACGTATCATTATTCCATGCCAAAGGTGTCAACTACAGTATGATTTTCTGGTAGTCTGCTGTATTGTAGGGCAGAGAAATGCATTGCCATGAATGGACGTCACATTGAGCACCTCTTATGAACAAGTGTGTGTTGTAGGACCCATATTTATTCGACATTATTTTCTTATTTTGATGCATACTATCACCTCCTAAAATATTGGATACTTTTTAACATCCTGTATTTGGTGGCTTTTCTTTTCCTGTATGTTAGTGAACACTTTAGCAGACATTACTTTGTCTGTGCGTGTAATATATTCTTGTCCACTGTTTCGTGCCTTCTGTCTGTTGTTGTCTTTCCATTTTATGGATTTCTTTTCCTCTTTTTGCTATTATTTGTCTTATTTTCACCATTTCGTCACTTACAAAAACATTAGTACGGTCAACATCCGCCATGTTCCTTGGAAACTTATTGTATCAAAGCAGTATTCTCCCATTGGTCAGTTAGGTAAACAGCTGGCCAATCAGAACCAAGGTTTCAAGGAACTGTGGGATACCTCCTTATTCCATTCAGAATTTTGATACAACTTACAAAGCCCTTTCATATGTTCATATTTACTTTAAAATGAGACTATCCCTTACTTAAATAGCACATTAAACTAACAGTAGATGGACTCAGCTTTCATAATATGGACTTAGTTCATTTTTTACCAAAATGTGGGATACCCCCTTATTCCACTAACCCCTTCAATTGTCACGAATTCCAAATTAGTGGGATTTCACTGTACTTCCATTGTAAATACTTGTACAGATATATGGTATATATTCAATAAAGAAATAAAGGAAAATTAATAATAATTAGGTAATAATACAACTCATAACTTAAATTGCATTCACTTTATGTCACTCTCAATCATATTTACAAGAACTAATACCTTAAAAATCTAAATATCACATTAACACTAAACTGAGAGCATAAACGTTTCATGCAGTTTACAGTTCTATGAATCCTGTGTCATTTATTTTAGGAAACTTGTAAAAATGTTTCTAATAGTGTACTTGTTAATTAGATCGACACATATACATCGTAACCAATCTGACAACCAGTCAACTTGGAGCAGTATTTTAGCCCGAAGTTCTGAAACACAAGTGAAACAAACATAATTACAGTAGGTACCGGTACCATACCAACTTCATTGAGAATTTCTGGGCATTTTCTTTGAAATCATTTAACCAGACATGACGCGATCAGGCAATAACAGTGCAATTATTTTTTTCAGAGAATCCTCTCATTTCAGGTTTGGAAGCTAACATGCATGAAATCGACTAAATGGGACCATCAGCTCGAAATGCATTCTAAAGTCTCAGAAATTACCCACTGCTCTGCTGGATTGGATTGTATACTCTTAGCAAGATGTAATGCATAGAGTACATAATATAAATAATCCATGTTGAATCTTTCGTACACTACTTTTAACACTTGAATATACTGTAAATAATTGATTAAATGGCGATCTTATTCGTGTTAATTGTCTAAGCATGTGTAAGCATCTGAGAGTAGGCTCTGAGGATGGTGTGAAGAAGCACCGAAACAGCTGTAACCCGCACATGCTTACACAATTAACACGAGTAAGATAGCCATTTAATTAATAAAACATGGTGGCAGAGCTTTATGGAAACATATCTATAATTTGATTCTTGATATTTGGCAGCTTGAACAAATGCCTAATGATTGGAATATAGCCATTATATGTCCTATACACAAAAAAGGCAGTAAATTGGAATGTAATAACTATAGAGGAATCTCACTTTTAAATGTCACCTATAAAATTTTTACCAATATTTTATCTAAATATATTGAACCATACGCTGAATCAGCTCTTGGCAATTACCAATGTGGCTTTCGTAAAGGAAGATCCACGACTGATCAGATTTTTTCGTTACGTATGATTTTAGAGAAATTTTATGAATTTAACTTACTGTTACACCAGTTGTATATTGATTTTAAACAAGCATTTGATACAATAAATAGGAATTATATATTTGATGCAATGGCAGAATTTGGAATCCCTAGAAAGTTAATTGCCTTAACCAAAATGACCTTAATGAATACACAAAATAAAGTTAAAATACAGAATAAATTATCAGAAAAGTTCATAACTCATAATGGAATTAGACAGGGTGACTCCTTATCAACACTCTTATTTAATATTGGTCTAGAGCGAGTTATTAGAAAGATTGCCATTAATCCAGGGGGAACCATATTTAATAGAATGTTTCAATACTTTGCTTTTGCTGATGATGTAGTTGTATTTGCATGGAATGTGTCATCCTTAGATGATGTCCTCAAACAGATACATAAAGAGACAAATGCTTCAAATTTAAATATTAACAGAACAAAAACAAAGTATATGAATAACATAACCACGAGAGACAATAATGTAAAAACTGTTGTCTTAAATGAGGTTACTTTTGAGTAAGTGTCAAGGTTCCGATATCTCGGCTTGATAGTCACCGAGGATAACAACATATTAACTGAGATCAAGGATAAAATAGCCATTGGTAATCGATGCCTCAGAGCATTAGATAAAATTATAAGAACCAGATATATCTAAAAAAAAATGAAGGTGAGGATTTATAAAACAATTATTAAACCTACGGTGACTTTTGGAAGCGAAACCTGGACTCTACCTGAACGAGCAATAACCATCTTAAATACGTGGGAAAGGAAAATTTTAAGAAAAATTTATGGCCCTATTTATGATAAGGGAGAGTGGAGAATTAGGACCAATTCTGAACTACAAAAACTATATAAAGATCCAAGTATTGTCACTGATATAAAAATTAGACGGCTGGAGTGGCTGGGCCACATTATCAGAATGGACAATAATAATATTCCTAAAAGATTACTAGATGCCACGCTAAGTGGTAAAAGAAGAGCAGGAAGAACTAAACTACGATGGTTGGATGATGTTCAGGATGATCTAGTTAAAGCAGGAATTAAGAGATGGAGACGGAAAGCCCTAGAGAGGGAAGATTGGGAGGCAATTCTTAAGGAGGTCAAGGCTAAACTAAACGGGCTGTATGACCACAGATGATGATGATGATGATGATGATGAAGATAGCCATTTAATCAATTATTTATTATGTTAAATAACAAAAATTGAATTAAATATTTGACAAGGTACTATTTATTTATTCATTCATTCATTCATTCATTCATTCATTCATTCATTCAAGTGTTCTGCCCAAGGGTAAGTCTTTCACTGCAACCCAGAATTCTCCAATCTTTCCAATTTTCTGCCTTCCTCTTAGTCTCCGCATATGATCCATGTATCTTAATGTTCTCTATCATCTGATATCTTCTGCTCTGAACTTTTCATCCATTCACTATTCTTTCCAATCCATCTTTCATTAGGCAGTTTCTTCTTAACTAGTGGCCGAACCAATTTCTTTTTCTCTTCCTGATCAGTTTCAGCATTATTCTTTCTTCACCCACTTTTTCTAGCACAACTTCATTTCTTATTCTGTCTGCCAATTTCACACGCTCCATTCTTCTCCATATCCATATTTCAAATGCTTCTAGTCATTTCTCTTCACTTCATGGTAATGTCCATGTTTCTTCCCCATAGAATGACACACAAAGCATTTCACCAGTATTTTCCTTAAGTTAGTTATTTTTCCTGATGTCCGCAGAAGATGCTTCTTTTCTATAAAATGCCTTCTTTGCCATTGGTGTCCTCCTTTTGACTTCCTGCCAACAGCTCACGTTACTACCTGTAGCACACTTCAAGTATATTTGAAACTGTCCACTTGTTCCACTCCCTCATAGGAAAGACTGTAGAATGCTGGGTTTGCAGTGAAAGACCTGCCCTTGGGCAGAACACAATGGATGAATGTAGCTTAGTGCAAAAAAAAAAAAAAAAAAGATCGCCAGGGCGGTGACATGAGAAGTATGATTTGTTGTGGCTGCATTACAAGCTAGTCAAATTTCTTACAAACATCATGTAAATGCACACACTAAATTCATTCCAAGTTCTGATAACAATAGAGAGGACGAACTTTTCACTTACAACAGAAACTGTAAGTAATCTGAATGTAAATAGCAGTGTCACTATACCTATCATGACAATTTCTTTAAATATCGTGAAGATTAGGAAACAAAAAATAATCATATTAATACCGGTACCTATCTAAAATATTTTCCTTCCGTCTAGTGATATTTTAGGCAAATGTCCACAATGCCAAAATGTCAGTTATGTCCGAAAGATAAAACAATTCAAACTGAAAATGAAGACGATGCTCAGAAACTAATAACATACTTTAAAGAGCAGAAACTGGAATTTTATACATTTGGCTCAGGAATGCACAAAGTACCTAGATAATTTGTATAAACAAAAGCCGCCCTAAATAAGGGTTCGATACATCGGCCTACTAATCAATTCATAAAGAATAATAAGTAAACAAAACAATTTTGTGACACTTGGAAAGAAAAAGAAAAAACATTAAGATAAGAAAACGTAGGAAATCATTTACAACAAAAATTTTGTTGGGTACAAATGATTACTAATTATAACTAAGGATGATTTTAACACGTGAGATCCTATGGCATCAATCGTTGCATCAGAAATTTTGTATTGTATAAGTTGATTTAAAGTTTCACGTGGGATCGTGCCACAGGCACCGAACATGAGCCCAAAAACTGTCCAATGTGTAATGTAGTATTGTGCTCCAAGATGCTGACAACAAGGCTCATATATGACTTGTTTTTCACGACACACCTCTTGTGGCTGTTGCTCATGCATCTCAAAATGGATTGTGGGATCAAGAATGACATCCTTATCCTTCTGCCGATCAATTATGATGATATCAGCCCGTCTAGTAGAGCCATCAGAAGAGACGCAACCAACCTCCTCATAAACCTCATAGGAAGCATTCTGACGGATTGAAGCTGTGATGAGAGAACGAACCGTATTATGTCTGTTGATTCGGAGCAATTCTCCATGATGGCAGAAACCCAAGACGTGAGGAAGCGTTTCTTGCTTGTCGCATCTTCTGCAACGGGTTGAGTCAAGAGTTCTACTAGGGAGAGTACGTACAGGTATTGTATTACAGTTCATCTAAATGGCTTGCGTCCACTGACTGCTCGAAAGTCCCTTTTTGGTTGAGATCCACGAATTACCTTTCTTCCAGTGAGAATAGAAAACAACTCCCAAACCTTTACTTTTCAATTTGCTCCATTGATGAAAAGAATCTTCACGCAATGCTTTTCTTAGTTTTTGAGAAGAAAAACGTTCAGAGCAATCGAAGGTAATTGGTAATTGTTTGATGCAATGTTCAATTTCGTTTGGAAGATTTCGAGTGGCTGCTACATGAGGGTTGTCAACGTGTAAAAGTCTTTGACAAATATTTAAGTGCTGAAGGTAAGTTGTCATGAGAAATTTGCCTATAGATATGCCAACTGATGATAATGTGCACAGTTTATGGCAACTAAAATATCCATTCAAAATTGAGACGAAAACAGCAATAAAGGATGATTAGAAGGAATCAAAATATGATAGAACTACTGCCACTCTGGTAGTTACTGTATATGATGCACAGTACCAAATATCTAGCTCTGGCTTAACACAACTCAAAGGATTGTACACGGTGTTCTGTTCAAACCTCCCACATTTTAATTAATCATTGCTAACAAAATATACCAAATTATGGAATGCGAGTGGTACTAAAAGAAAGGGAAACCACAGTGAGAAACTCGAAATATTTTTATTTAATGAATTTGAAGTTGATTTTCCACTTACTATGCTGCGTCACAATCGCATAAAGCAAAATGGCGAGTCCACAGCAGCGTGCACAATCTGTATTCTGGTATGCAGAGACAAAATCAATCATTGCAGTGCAAAGTAATTACTGGAGAGAGTAATGGAAGAGATGCACCAGATGGAAAAACGCTGAACTGTCGGGATGCTTGGCTAATTTATTTACACAGGCTTCTTTGATACCCTGCTAGAATTTCTTCCACCTTCTCTTCTGAAACTATAGAGTTCAATGTCTGAAACACATCGAAGAGAATCTGCGGATTGTATTTTAACAGTTCCAGTCGCCAGAAACTTCTCACACGAAGCCTTAATGGTTAATTGTGGCCACGATGGTTAATGTAGTGACGTCATCGAAGCGCTCTATGTCATGCAAGTGTTACAGTAAGAGCCGCGCTATTCCACTCAGGGAATGAGTTTAGTAAAATGAAAAATCTTAAGTAAATGTTTCGTAATTTAATAAAAAATTATTATTCATACATAAATGGGGATATTAATAAATTCGGGAGTACAAAGACAGAAATAGTTAATTCAACATAGTATAATTCGTAAGTACTTAACTATGGTGTTAATTTCCAAATTAATGCAATAATTCTTTGTAATGACATCCATTACAATTTCACACAACTCATTGGCGTCATATTGATGTGTGAATCATTTCGACTGTCATTTGTATTGTTGCTTCGAGACTAGGTTTCATGGAATGACGAAGCAATGATGTAATATGTAATTAACGAGAAAGTTTCGTCTTGATTGATTTACGTGAGAGGACTATAAAGACAGAAATGAAAAAAAGAAAAACTTTTATTTCAAATTCCAAACATTCTTACAATCCCAACCATGCTCAATAACAATAACGAACAGCATAAACTTTTCACGCAATTATAGGAATTCGATTAATTCCCTGTCACTTTTAATTAAAAAATCTATTTTCGATAACTATATTTTCAATATAAGCACATTTAATTTTCGCGTTAGTTCTTTTAATTTTCGCACTATTATTCAGTACAACGAGATGTTATAACATAGAAGATAATAAAACAAAATTATTAATTGGAATATAATTCCCATTTACCTACTTTTAAAAATATCATGTTGGCAATTAAAACAAAATATTAAAAATTACATTGTTGGATTGTTATTCTGTTTCCATATAAATTACAGACTAAAATTTCACTTCATTTCGGTATAAAATTGACAAAATTATTACGTTAATAATTGAATATTGCTAATCATATACTTAAAAATGGTAAGTTAATTTTAATTTTGTATGTTATTAATTATGTTGAGATTGGGTGTAATGCATTTCCAATACAAATCTCATGTTAATATTTTGTCCATTATTTCAGCGTGAGTGTATATCTGTTCATATTGGTCAGGCTGGTGTACAAATGGGACAGAGTTGTTGGCACTTATATTGCATAGAGCATGGTATTCTACCTGACGGACTCACTGACAAGAAACCATGCTCAGATGACAATTTTAATTCCTTCTTTTCTGAAGTTGGTTCAGGAAAATACGTACCTCGTTCGATCATGGTTGATCTAGAACCAACTGTTATAGGTATGTGACTGACGTAGTAGCACACAGTTCTATAGAAGTAGGTTATGTATTACAAGTTCTTTCTATCATATTTTTATAGAAAATTATCATCTTTTATTCAATATTTTTGGTATAATTTCAGCTTTCTATTGTTATTCCTTTCGAAAAGTAAACTGAGTTAGAATGGTACCAGTAGTGAGAAAGAATTCATTTTATGGGACAAGTTACCTGGTTGGGATTTTTTTCCGGGATTTTCCCTCAACCAATTGAAGCAGAATTGCTGGGTAACTTTAGGCATTGGGCCTCGGACTCATTTCGCCATCATTAATTTACATATCATCATCATCATCATCATCATCATCATCATCATCATCATCCATACTTTAGCCCAGGTTAAGTTCACAAGAATAGGAGTGATAAGCACAATAAGCCTCAGGCTGCAGAGTAAGCCTTCGCATCCCTCCATACAAGGAAAAAAATTTGTAGCAATGAATATGAAAGCATATGTATCTAGTACCTGGAAGATTCGTTACAATGTTAGATTTCGTAAATTACTATGTTTTAGTTGTTTCGTAAAAATCAACACCAGGAAGTACTGCATGATAATAACGGTTAAATTTATAGTTTTAAATACAACTTTCAAAATAATTCACGAGCAAACGACTTACGTACAACATACAAAAAGCTATTATTCGCTAAATAATTACAAAACTGTATTTAGATTTAAGTCAATATTTAATTCTAAGAAGTACAGCGAAGCGCGCAGGTATGGCTAGTTATTAATAAAATTTATACTTAACAGATAAACCATCTTTGGGATGGATACTGAATATTCGGGACAGGGGTTCAAATTCCATCCCCCAACAGTTTCTCAACTGTAATATTTAATTTTCTTTATTCATTTGTTATGTTACAATTTTCATTAATTTAATGGTTTCCCTACATCTCAATACTGCAGTTATTTTCTAATAATATTGTTATTATTTTATCAATATTGTATGTTCATTCATAATATGACATTGAGTGTAATTTTAATAAATTACATAGTGTTAATTCGTATTAATATATAGCTTTTAAAAATAAATGTCATACCGGTAATCAATTTTTTCATAATTTAACCTTTTTGTTGATTTTGTATATTTCATAATATTCTGACTGCATAACACTCTTTATTGTCTGTATTCCCCAGTAGCATTTTTGTGGAGTTAAAAATGTTACAGACTTCTATGATGTGTAATATGACTTTCAATAATGTACAATCGTATACTTCACTTAGTGTAGAAAACATATTGATGGAATAACAGTCTATGTTGCCAGTCCGATAGTAAATTTATGAGCGGAATTACGATGTAACATTTTTGTTCCTCCTGCACAATTATCAGATTGTAACATAGACCTTTATTCGGACCAACGTTTCAATTGTAGAATTTCAGTCGTGACAGGGTTTAATGCATTGCATCAATACAATTTTAAATTTTATTTACAGACGAGGTGCGGAATGGCACGTACAAGAAATTGTTCCATCCCCAGCAGCTCATCAGTGGAGAAGAGGATGCTGCAAACAACTTCGCGCGAGGGCGGTACACGATGGGTGCCCAACTGATAGAGGAAGTAATGAACCGTATCAGGTGCATGGCAGAAAACTGTACCGGTCTTATGGGCTTTATAGTTTTCCACTCCTTCGGTGGTGGCACAGGTTCTGGCTTCACGTCGCTCCTTATGGATGAGCTCTCCCACATGTACAGCAAGAAAAGTAAACTTGAATTCGCTGTCTACCCGGCTCCTAAGGTGAGAGACGTCTGAGATTTATTTGGTTTCACGGTGACTAGCTTTTGGAGAGAAATTTGAGGTTTTCAACGCTCTCATTTTTCGTTGTGTTTTATGTGTCCTGTGTAACGATCCAGCAGAAATGAATGAAGATCACTTGAAGACCTGTGAAGCATTAAGATCAGGAAGAAACTACAGTTCAAAAGTATTGGAAAGCACGACTGCTAATGGCTTCATTGCCACATGCAAGGCACTAGACAACAACAACAACAACAACAACAACAACAACATTTTTCGTTGCCTGATTGCGTTATCTGGTTCTGTCACCCGGATATTTCTAGGAAAATATTTGCGTCAAAAGCATATCTATTATAGGCCTACATTTGTCAGCTACGAAGGTGGCACGATTCAGAAGGCTTCTGGGCATAATCACATTATATCGCGAGTCTGTCTGTTTTAGCCAGTTACTAAGCGCTGAAATAACTAAGTTGATTGTAAGCTGGTTAGAGGCCTTCAATAAAACGCATCTTATCTTATCTATGAAAATAACGTCGCTTTTGAGTGATTTCATTTTATTAAACAAATAAAATTTAAACTAATGAAAATAGTCTGAACCAATAATAAAATAATTCTACTGATTTGAATAAATCTGTGTCCAGATATAGGGTAAAGATGATTAGTCCTCGAGATCATTGATAGTATATGCGCAGGAGCACTCTAAATTGGGTGGCCACAGTGCTTGACAGTTACTATAATCATCACCGTCGCCTATTATTCTATCATAAAGGGAAATAAATTCCGCCAGAAAGGTGATCACATATGAGAAGTGAAATTAAGCTGTAATATACTAACAGAAACCTGAAAAAAGAATTAAGGCATATCAAAGGTATTGGAAGGCACACACCAACGACTGCTTCCAGATATTTTAATCGCTTGTACTTTCAAAAGACAAATAGATCCCTTTGATGTTATAGTCCATTTTTTCAACACAAGATTATTTTCTATATTTAATGTAACATTTTAGCCATGATCACATTTATATCAGACCGGCCATTCCCATGTTATGAAATGACAGCATAAATGAGAAGAATTACCAGATATTCTATCACCGAGAAGACATTTTTTGGTAATGACCACTAAATGTAAGTACAATTGAGGCGTGTAGTTACAAAATCAGATACATCACTTTTTTTTAAATGAGTTAATGTTATATTTCATATCTTCATATGGTTCTACAACCGCTATAGGACTGTTATGCTCCAAAGCCAGATACATCACATGGATTTGTATGGTGAAAAATAGTATTAGTTGCAAATCCCTGGTTCCTTGCAAACGTTTTTCCTTCATACTGAAAAATTATGTTTCAGTGATTTTGCATTTAAACGCCTCAATAATTGCTCCATGCAATTCCTTTTTTTATTTTGAGTTTTAAGATATTGTATAAAAGTACCAGGTCTCTTGGATTCTTGCCTTTTACAAAAAATATGACTGTACAAATTGAAGTATAAATAGGTAATATTATAGGAAATTTATTAATAAGACCATCAAAAACGAAGATATTTGTTTGAAGTTATCATGCTATTCCATAAGGGTTATAACGCGACTTCTTTTGGAGTCGCTAGATGGCAACATAATGAAACTGACAACAGTTGTTGCTTTTGAAATTCACTAGGCTGATAATCTGTTATATAAATGTTATGTTTTATTTAACGATGCACGCAACTACCGAGGTTATATCAGCGTCGCTGGTGTGCCGGAATTTTGTCCCGCAGGAGTTCTTTTACATGCCATTAAATCTAATGACATGAGCCTATACTGACATGAACCTATCGCATTTAAGCACATTTATATGCCATCGACCTGGCCCAGGATCGAACCTACAACCTCGAGCATAGAAGGCCATAGCTATACCAATTGGTCAACCAGGCCGACTCTGTTATATAATATGTGATCAGGAATTTTAGAAACAAATTTAATGTTTCTTTAAACTGTGTATATTATAATTCTTTAATGTGATTAGATTTTGTCTTGTTCCCCAGATTTCTACAGCCGTTGTGGAGCCTTACAACGCAATACTCACTACCCATACTACACTCACGGATTCTGATTGCGCCTTTATGGTAGACAATGAAGCGATTTATGACATCTGTCGCCGGAAACTGGACATCGAACGTCCGACATATGTAAACCTGAACCAACTGACGAGTCAAGTTGTGTCATCAATTACAGCGTCCCTCCGGTTCGATGGTGCACTTAATGTCGACCTTACGGAATTTCAGACGAATCTGGTACCCTATCCAAGAATACATTTTCCACTAACTACTTATGCTCCTGTTGTGTCTTCAGAGAAGGCTTACCACCGCACACTAACTGTTTCTGAACTCACCTCCGAGTGTTTCGAGCCTAGTAATCAGTTGGTCAAATGCGATCCAACGAAAGGAAAATATATGGCTTGCTGCCTTCTGTATAGAGGAGACATCGTCCCGAAAGATGTCAACGTTGCCATTTCCAGCATCAAGCAGAAACACAACGTCCATTTTGTGGACTGGTGTCCTACAGGTTTTAAGGTTATTATTTGTTTTATTCTTTTCAGCTTAAGTTGGTTGTTGCTAAATACATTTATTTTTTTTTCTTATCACATTTAAGTGTTCAGCCGTAGCTTAGTTAGCTATGTTAGTGAAGATCTCTAGAAAGTATGGCTGAAATTCGAAGCCGGTCTAATACTATGAGACTCATTCTAAGTACACCATGTCCCGCTTAGAAGGATCGAGAAATAAATGCTCACCATATAAAATCAGATGAAGATATTGTTTTGATTTACATCTGACAAGATGCAGAAACTGTTCAAGTTTATGCACCAATGGTTTAAAAACAGTTGCATGTTAATATGCATGCGCACTAACGTTTATCGTAGAAACAAGCTTGACGCCACTCAGTAGAACATTCCGTCATTGGACCATTCTCCTTCATCGAGGCGACAATAAAAGGGAATATGTATCTGGACATGTGGAGAACTTTTGTTGTTGATCAACTCCCCCAGGATCGGTTTTTCAGCAACAAGGAGAACCCTTGCCTGGCCACCTAGGTCACTCAACTTAATGCCTATTGACCTCTTTCTGGGACTTTATGACGAATGTTGTGTACCAACGTGGTATAGTTGACACTTTGGAAAAACTGAGACAACGCATTATAAATGCAGCCGCGCTAATCACTCCACAAATGTTATGGAACACTTGGATGTCTTCAGGGTAGCTCTAGGTGCACACATCTAGTTGCACTGACCATTCACCGAAACTTAGAGAGATTTTACATAAAATTGTACAAAAAGTTATGTTATGAAACCATTATTTATACTTTAAATTAGCACTTATTTCTCGATCCCTCCAAGCGGGACACGGTGTATTACGTTTCAAATTTACGCAGTGTAATTTTCTCTATGTCTCAACCAAGAATCCTATTCCTTACTTTCCTAGTCGCCTAAAGTGCTGAATATCCGGCTGTATTGTAATTCATATTTTTCCTAGAAAGACCTCATGATCGGGTTGTTAGCCCGAAGCACAACCCCCAATTTGGAGGACCAGGGGTTTGATTTTCCTTTTAGGTAAAAAAAAACCACTACAAAGACCTAGGCTTAGATATTTGGACAATCTGAAGGACCTACAAATTTTAGAAATTTATGTTATCTGGAAAATTGCTTGCCAGGATAGGGTGCAGTGGCATTATATAATCTCAGCAGCGAAGAGATTCCATAGCTTGTAAGCCTTAATAATAATAATAATAATAATAATAATAATAATAATAATAATTTGCTTTATTTATTTATTTACTATTATTTATTGTGCTGTAGAACAGCCAGAGGCCAATAACAGGTCAGCACAAAACATAATTACAAAATAACAAAATTAATAATGACAAAATCACAATAAAGTGCATAAAATAATTATTACACATAAAGATAATAATTACAATTAATGACAATAATGACAATGAATGGACGGAATAAAATGGACGACTAAAGTACATACAATGATGACAATTAAAAATAATCGTAATTGAAAATGAAAGGATAGAATCATAAAAATGAATAAACTACAAAATGATATAAAAGAAAACGAGTATAATATTACAATATCAGGGGTGTATTTTGCGGGCTACCGGGGCTACCGGCGGTAGCCCAAGGAAATTACAAAAGAAAAAGTTTATAATATAACATAATGTAATAATTTTGTATTATTAGTTTTACCATAGTAATTAAAATTAAAGTAATTGTTAGATATATTTTGTGTAATAATAGGGTCAGCGGTAGCCCAAACCCTTTAACCAGTATACGCCTCTGTAACAATACATATTTAAACAAAAGATATAAATTAATAACTGACATAAAACTCCAAAAAAGTTATACTACACATTAAATGGATCCAAGTTCAGTCCATACAAATTAGCATATTTTATACATCTGCAGACCGGAGAGAGAGATTTAGAATTTCTATTGTAAAAAAATGTTGAAATCTTAAACCCTTAGCAGGAATGCGAAGACTTATATTGTTTAGAAAGGATTCATAATCAATATCACCCTTAAGGACTTTACAAAAAATAAATAATCAAGATCTTGACGTCTGGCAAATAAACTACAGCAATTAAAATAATAATAATAATAATAATAATAATAATAATAATAATAATAATAATAATATCTCAAAGATCTACACAACAATATTAATTTATACTTCGTCGAAGTGTGTTGGTTTGAATGTTTTATTTTTTGTGTCGGTTCACAAAAATGGAAAGTGTGGGCAAATAAGAGAAATAATATAATAGAGTACGTGCTTTATATTTTCTCTTTATATGAGATTAGCTCACAACAAATTTTTCCCTATGGTTCACTCAAAGTGTAGCGAACGTGTCTATTGTCATTTTAACATTGCCAGAACTTGCGATTACAAATCAAACAAGTGGTCGCACAGCTCTGTAGTTGCTTTCTATACCAATATATTATAAAGGTAACGTGCAACACGGCTAATCCAAGACATAGACGTATTCTACGTGCCTGTGCATACTTAATTTAGCACAGAATTTTTATACTTCTTTCCTGCCACTAGAGTTCTCTTGAGGACCTTGACCTATTCAATGATCTTCCGCCATATTGATTGGTCCTACGCTACTGTCTCTCCAATTGCTATATCCCAACTACCTCAAATTATCTTGTATACTGTCCAGCCATCTCTACTCCGTTCCATAATGTCTGACAGGAGAAGTAAACATTGCTGGCAGAGGAGGAGAGAAGTGTAACCACAGTCTAGAATATACAGTGCGAAGCTCAATACGTAGTAAATATGCTCCATAGATAGTTGCTAACCACTAGGATCACTAATATTACCTCATTACAGACAATGCGAAATAGTACCTGCACAGTCTATTGTTCCTAGCACCCTCACAACTCAAGTTTCGTGACTGTATATACTAGACTGTGGTATAACTGCTTTGAACCAATGGGAGAGGTCTCATTTCACGCTTGTCTTGAAGTGGTTGGAGATAGAACGCTTCAGACTGACTGCCCAACTTAAAGTCAAGCGTGGAATGAGACCTCTGCCATTGGTTGAAGAGCATTATTATTATTATTATTATTATTATTATTATTATTATTATTATTATTATCAAACACTTCCCCTAAACAGGGATTGCCTAGAAGACAAAGTATACCATTTACAAAACAAAATTTTGAACAGTACATATTAGGGCCTACATGAATAATTTGTTATGAATATAAAAACCGATGCAAGAAAGAGAAAGGAATAAATTACAGTGCAATGTCTTATCTGAGGTGATTTCTTAACAATGTAATCGAACCTTCCAACGCAAGTAAACAAACTTTGGTAATAATTATAGATGATGGCAAATGAAAAGCCTTGCAAAAATCAACAAACTGCTTCGGGATGGACCCTCTTGCTCCGACCATCAAGCCTATTATGTCTATACTTCTCTTTTCCTCTGCCGGCAATATTTACATCTCCTGTCAGACATTATGGAACGAAATATAGTTTTAGATCTTCCTCTGTTTCGATGTCCGACATTTTTATACTAAATCTCATTACTGAATTTAAATACTATTACAGTCACAATCATGCCATGGTATGAAAGAAAAATTTCACAACCTCTAGCGGGAATCGAACCTGCGACTTCCTGTTCTCCAGTCAGGCGCTCTTCCACTGAGCTATCGAGTTCGTCTCACGCCAAAGGCTTGGAATTATCCTTTCATACGGGCGACTCTGTTATAGAGTACTGTCCATAGCGTCAGATCTAGTCAGCACTGCTTATGGCTTGAAAGAATCTTTACAAATATAATCTTCATCGTCACCAAACATCGTAAGATGAAGATTACATTTGTAAATCTCATTACGTTTACATAAATTGCATAATAAATATTGAATTTGAACGAAATTTGACGAGAAATCGCTGTAAATATATAGACAGATACAAAACATTCTGAAAACTATATTTTACATACCAGAGATACCGTGAACGTGTACAGGTATACCAGTGAAAATTTCGAAATTGATTTTTTACAGCACTAAAAAACCTTCTCTTTATTATTTATTTGACGAAAAATTATGAAAAGATAGATATTTGTAGAGTTAATTAAGCGATAAAAAAAATAACACAATACCCTGTATCTTTAATAGGTTGGTATCAACTGTCAGCCTCCTTCTGTGGTACCTAATGGAGACCTGGCTGGAGTTCAGCGCGCGGTGTCCATGTTGTCTAACACAACTGCAATAGCAGAAGCTTGGGCACGACTTAACTATCAATTCAACCTCATGTACAATAAGCGCGCATTCGTGCATTGGTATACTGGTGAAGGCATGGATGAAAGCGAATTTACTGAAGCGAGAGATGATATTGCAGCCCTCGAGATGGACTACCGCGAAGTGGCTGAATCCGAAGAACTACAAGAAGACGAATTCTGATATAATTTCTATGAAATACAATTTTAATTCAATTCTGTTTTGAAACACTCGGAGAATTATGATCAATGAAAAGACACTTCAGAGATATTCCTTACTTATTAGTCCTTAATTCAAAATTTTCATAGCCAATGTTTTTTGCGTTTTACAAAAGGTCATTTCAGAATAAGTGTGGACTTAATTTACTTTCAAGAATTTTAGGACAATGGCATTTCAATTTAAGACAATTCATGAAATTGACTTTTAGAATGACAATTAAGTAGCTTTCGTCTTTGTAATATTGAGTATTTAATTTATCTTCAATGTAACAAATAAATTTAAAACAAGCAAGGGGAGGGAAATGATCGTTTGTCTCTAATTATATCTAGTGCTAAGATAACAGATATAATTTCTATTTGATGTCATTATTGTGGTCCCAATGTTGTGGTTAATTAGGAGAGAATCATCTGAGAACTATGTACTGTAACTTATTTTTGTAATAACTAAAGTGAAACTACTTAAAATTTTCTTGATATTTTTCTCGTAAGCCTACATAACAAAATTATGTTGCATCATCTTAGGTTTCTCATTTTCGTTCTTCTACATCTTCTTCTTTTCATCCACATAAATGGATGTCATATGAATATAATATTATATACAAGGTGTTTAAAAATACGGGGCATAATTTCAGGTATGTATTTCCCACATTTAGACAATCAAAATAGTTCATTACAACATGTGTCCGGAAATGCTTCATTTCCGAGTTATGGCCTTCACAACATTGAAATTCACCGGAACGTTTTTCTTTCCGCAGGTCGTTGTCATTACAGAAGATGTTCAAAATGTCCACCTCCTGCTTGAATACAGACCTCACATCGATGTCTCATTGACCTGCGAACACGATCCCAAACTCCAGGAGTATTGCGTATGTCCTCAGAACATGCCACAATTCGATTCCGAAGGGATTCCAAATCAGGCACTGGAGACGAATAAACTAATGATTTTAAATGGCCCCACAAGTAGAAATCGAGAGGGTTCAGATCAGGTGAGCGTGGAGGCCAAGCAATTGGGCCACCTCTACCTATCCATCGATCAGGAAACCTTCGATCCAAGTACCAGTGAGCCGTACGACTGAAGTGTGCAGGATCGCCATCATGCAAGAAGTGAATGTGTTGACGATTGATCAGTGGAGTGTCTTCTAAAACATGAGGTATGGTGTTTTCCAGGAAGTTTGTGTACGCCTGCCCCGTAAGTCTGTTTACAAGTACATGGGGTCCAACTAATCGATCACCAATGATACCGGCCCACATGTTGAGGGAGAACAGCACCTGGTGATGAGATGGAACAGTTGCACGTGGGTTTTCATAAGCCCATACATGCTGATTGTGGAAATTTGTTATGCCATCTCGTGTGAACTGTGCTTCATCTGTAAATAATACTAAGGCAGGAAAGTTCGGATTTACACCACACTGCTGCAAGAACCACTGACAGAACCTAACTCGTGTAGGGTAATCTGCTGGTGACAGGGCCTGTACACGTTGCAAATGATAAGCATATAATTGATACTCTTTCAACAGTCTCCAGACAGTCGTATGAGGAACATTGACTTGCAATGCTACCCTTCGTGTGCTGATAGAAGCAGTCATGTTCACAGCCTCCAGAATCTCCTCCTGTACTTCTGGAGTTGTAGATCTTGGTCGTCCCCTTCCCAAACCAGGAGAGTTAAATTTTCCATACTCGCACAGACGGTAATGGAGACGTACAAATGTCTTCCGATCTGGACATTGTCGCTGTGGGTACCTCTCCTGGTACAAACGACGAACCAGCGCAGCATTGCCGTCCGCCTTACCGTACATGAAGTGTATCTCTGCCAGCTCTTGAATTGAATACATTTCGCACAGTCTAACGCCTACACAACACTGAATGTAACCTTCGCCTCGGAATGAACTGTCAGAGTGCCCTTTTAATGTCTCCTTTGACGGCAACGACCTGCAGAAAGAAAAACGTTCCGGTGAATTTCAATTTGTGAAGGCCATAACTCGGAAATAAAGCATTTCCGGACACATGTTGTAATGAACTATTTTGATTGTCTACATGTGGGAAATACATACCTGAAATTATGCTCCGTATTTTTTAAACACTCTGTATATTACATTTAGTAATTCCTCAATTATTTTTTTTGCCCAATGGCAGGATTCTTGTCGTTATTCGCCTTCACTCTATGAGCGGCTTATGCAGGACGCTGAAGAACATTTAATATTTTGAGAGGTGGTAGTATTAATCAAAACCAGTGGCAGCTGATGCTTCAAAATTTTGTTCGTTTACTTTCTTACTACAAAATATTAGGCCTATCATGCTGCATTCGTAAAAATTTGCGAAAACTCACCTATTTATTTCCACAATGTT